>NC_054826.1:156513930-156816142 GCF_018345385.1 Vulpes lagopus
TCTTTATAATCAAATTAAGGATTAAAGGTTTTACCGTATAAATGCAGAAATACTTCCATGCTGAAACATCTTCATTTTTATGTAATTGGAATTTCAGGATAGTTGGATCCATAATACTCAATGGTATAAGGATAATAAAAAATGAAGAAGCATGAGATAAGAGTGGGGGGGGGGACAAATAAGTGGGTGTGGGAGACACCATCGATATTAAGAATATTTAGAACTAAGGATAAGGATGGTAAGGGCCAGAGAGTGAAAGGGAAGGCAATAGACGAAATCACGCAAACAGCTTTTGCCAGAGTTTCATGCAAATAATAATATTGGAAAAAATAAGGAACCAAGAGTCTAGAGGTACTAGTTTTTCACGGTTGAAGTGTGGAAACCAGAGATAAAGAGTAATAACATATGGGTGGGAATCTCTGTGCCTCAGGATGGACACATTTTGTCATGACGAGTCACATTTAGTATTTAAATAAATGACACAGAAAAGAAATACATACTAAGAGTCATAATTTTGGAAATAACACCAAACTTCTGGGGAGGCAGCATAATATCAAGTTAATGGCTATAAACGAGGAAGATTTTATGAGCCTGTGCAGGTGGTTAAAAAAGTGGCAGAGAAATGTGAACACATCCAAGTGCAAGATAATATGAGTACTGAAGTATAATAAAAATGCATGTGTAAGATGTCAGTTAGACCAGGAAAAGGATTTAGGCGTCATTTTCCTGATGACAGTAATCCAATAGGCTATGTGTTAAAAACACAATCCAAAAATATATCATCGCTGAAAAAAACTGCACTGGAAGTAAACAGAAGAAAATGGTCAGGTATTACAGGGTATCTAATGTGGAGGCACTGCTCTGGGCCCTGAGGATAAAACACCAGATCAGGTCCCTGATTTCATGGAACTAGAGTCCAATGTAAAGCAAAGACTGATACTTGTAGGTGTATCTCAGGAATATCAAAGCATGCACCTGGAATTGTCTTCCTGCAGATGTAAGCACAGCTCACTCCTTTCGCTTCTTCAGGTTTTGGCTCAAATCCCATCTTCTCAAAGAGGCTTTCTTCCTGAACATCTATTTAAAATTGCAAAACTTACTTACTGTTGCCTAACATCCTCTGGTTTCTGGCTTTATTTTAATGTTTTTTTTCTACATAATACTTATCACCACTAACGTATCATTGAGTTCACCTATTTATTTGTTGGTTATCTCTGCCTGCCAATGAGAATGTACATTTTATGAAACCACGGGTTTTTGTCTGTTTTATTTACTGCTATATCCCCAATGTCTGGAAGAGTCATAGGCCCTAGAGGTACATAATAAATTTTGCTGAATTAATGAGTGATGTCATGGTTTGAAGAAACTAAACTAAACCAGTTGGATAAAGATTGGTGGGGGCGGAGGGTTATGTTAGATAGTGTGGTCAAGAGAGCCATTTAAGTAGGTGATGGGAAATGAGAGAAAGCCTGCCCTGTAAAGATCTGGGGAGAGGCAATGTCACAAGGAAACTAGTTCAGATGCCAAAGGCATGTATCAGGTTAAAGAAGCTGTAAGGGGGATGGGTGGTGGGGGTGCGGAGAGGAGAGAAAAAGGAACCATTAGATAAGCAGTAGCCAAATCGGGGATGTGCCTTGTAGGCCACAACCACAAAATGTTTGACTTATATTTTGAATACAATTAAATACTGTTGGAAATAAAAGACAAAGAACAAAACAAACAAACAAACAAAACCCCACAGCTCTTTAGCTATTATATAGGATATTGGTGAATGGAATGCAGTGAGGAGTCGTAGAAACAGAGAGCTCCAAGATGTTGGTACAACTCTTACTAGGTTAGGGCAGTATAATAGCATCGGATATAGGAAGTGAGGGGCCAGATCCCAGTCAAATCCTTATTCAACTCACAAGCTTAGTGATATTGGGCAAGTTCTTTAATCACTGCAAGCTTTGGTGTGTTTATCAACAAAATGGGATTAATAAATTTCTTACTCCAAGTTCTTGGATGATTGGATGATTAGATCATGGTCAAATATTTTCAGGTTAAAACAAACTTAAATCTGATGATTTTTTGCATGGACTAATTCTCCAGATGTAAAGATATATGTGCATTATTAGAAACACATGGTAGGATACCCACTAGATATAAATAACAGATACGACATTTATTCCCTCTTGGAATATATGATTCAGAGCACTTAAAATTTGGACATATGCCTGAAAACCACCTGCAGATGAAACAAAATACCGCAGAGAGACTCAGAAACTGGGCATACCAAGAGCACATGCTCTGTTCTGATTTCAGCTTTATTTCTAAAATCAATGCAGCTCAGAAACCTGCTTTTAGAAATGAATGCAAAAGCAGGTAAGGAATCCATTTGCCTAAACCCTGTCAGAATTCTAGCATCTATTCTGTTCAGAGAAAACATAAACTAAAAGGCTTTGCTATTGTGGTTCACCTTATATTGATAAAATGCTTCTTGAAAAGTTATATATCCACAAGTAAGACACAAAGAACAAGAACTTATGTGGCTATCATACAAAAACTAGTTTGTCACATTGATACCATTTTCTCTTCTGCGTTGGCATATTTATTTTCAAAAACTAAATTGAAGACATATATTAAATTAAGATTTTCCTAATATGACTGCCATTTTAAATATCATTTTCATTACCATGGAGGCACACCTAAATCCACAATCTACTGTGAAGCAATATGTAAAACACTGAAAGAAAAATGAAGCGCTCAAATAAAAGTATAAAATGCTATAAATCATGAGTAATAAACAGCTACATGGTAACATAATCCCTTTATCGATATCCAAGGCTCTAAGACTTATTTATCCTCTTATTCTTACCGAAAGAGCCCAAATTTGATTTATTTATCTCATTTCAATTAAGGAAAAGTTGCCAAACCTGTTTGTGCAGTAAATCCCAAAGATCTGTTAAAAAAAAAAATCCAAAAGTGGAAACAAGGCAGAAAATGGCTACATGTCTTAATATCATATTGGAGCGCTGTATAACCGGCTCACCCAGTATTAGTTCTCTAGGGGTGTGCATCTTTCTGTTGGACTCGCTATTTACTACTGATTTATGCCCAGAGTTGGGTAAGGTTACTATTAACTTGTATATTGTTGTCTAGTAGAGAAGTAAGTCACTTCTGTCCAATATAAAAGATAACCATAAAATTGACAGTTTTAATGACCTATAGGACATTAAACAATTTCTTTTTCTAGCTTAGCAGATGTATTTCATCGTGTCCTTCCCAACTAACTATAAAAATTCGTGTGTCTCAGATGTTCTCAACCAACTTCAGCATCCTACGGGGTCCTTCGTTAATGAGTCAAATATATCATTGAGATGTGCTCACTCTGTATTTGTTTGAAACGTGATTTTGACAATGAAAGTGATACCTTTGTGATTTTCAAGGTTCCCTCAAAATGTTGAAGCAGATTAAGCTTAATTTCTAGAAGAGCTTTCCAGTCCACTTTTATTTCCCTTTGGACTTTGGATTAATGCCCAAGGTGCACTATAAGACCTTCACTGAATTCCTCTCTCTCTCTCTCTCTCTCTCTCTCTCTTTCTTCTTCTCTTTAGCTTTATTTTTGTTTCTGGTTCTTGGCAAAGTTCAACTCTTCTGATGGTTGGTTCATGATAAAAAATATCATTCTCCATAGGGAACAGCAATGGGTAGAGAGAATCAAATTTTGTGGTCTGACTGGTGATCTTCGGTTTCCATTCTTGAGTTAGAAATGGAAGAACATTTACTTGCTAGTCTTCTTTTTCCTTGTTTTGCTCTTTATCCACAATGACTTTTAATCAATTACAACATTTCATGCACACTGGAGAGGAGAAACCAGTTTGAGATCCAGATAAGTGAGCTTTTATGTTCCATGTAGATTTCATCTTGGTTAAAGTGTAGACCAGACGCTGCAAGTTCTCTTGTGTCTCAGTTATTTGTAATTGAAGAAAGCCTTTACCACTCATGTAAGAATTTGAAATATTTTTGTTCCTCATAAATGTACATAAATTTGATTATAATTTTTCTTGATGGGATCCCTGGGTGGCGCAGCGGTTTGGCGCCTGCCTTTGGCCCAGGGCGCGATCCTGGAGACCCGGGATCGAATCCCACGTCGGGCTCCCGGTGCATGGAGCCTGCTTCTCCCTCTGCCTTTATCTCTGCCTCTCTCTCTCTCTCTGTGACTATCATAAATAAATAAAAATTAAAAAAAAAAATTTTCTTGAATAAAAGAATTTCTATATTTACATTTTATAGAAAAAAAATAAAGCAAACAATGAAAAGTGACAACTTCTAGGGGTGAAGAAGGAAGGAAATGACTTCCTACAATTTAAATGTGTTGGTCTTGGGGCACGAGGGTGGCCCAGTGGTTGAGCATCTGCCTTCACCTCAGGGCATGATCCTGGGATCCTGGGATCCAGTCCTGGGATCCAGTCCCACATCGGGCTCCCGGCATGGAGCCTGCTTCTCCCTCTGCCTATGTCTCTGCCTCTCTCTCTGTGTGTGTCTCTCATGAATAAATAAATGTAAAAAAAAGAAAAGAAAACAAAGACAGAATTAATGTGTTGGTCTTAAACAAGGAAAATAAACTTATCTCAAATTGATTAACTCAGAACCATCTTACCCAAGAATTCAAGTTTTATCAGACTGGTTTTATCATTTTGGTTAAAAGGACTACCTTTTCTCTAATATTAATATTTGAATTATGATACAAATATACATCATTTTTAAATACGGCTTGGCTTAGGTCTCATAAAAATATTAGTTAATATGAACTTTCTAAACTTCTTATATTGGTACAGATCACATAAACTAACAGTACTCCTGGATTAATGGGTAAGATTATAGACTACATATATTGTTAAAATACATTAAATTATACTTTTAGTGAACTTATAAGAATTCAACAGTGATTACACTCTCTAGGATGTCAGCTTAAACATAACTCCTTAGATTATTAGTTAATTTAAAATCTGGGAACAAAATTAAATTGTGCTAATGGTAACATTTGGGTATCTGAAACATTTCTAATAAAAAATTCAGAATTCTTGCTCAATTAATTTAATTTAATTTAATTTATTTTACTTTTAAAATTAAAAATGTCATAGAATAACTATACATTTTGGGTTTTTTTATAAATATGTTTATTTTTTCCATTTAAGAAAATGTTAAAGAAATAGTTCAAGCTGTAATAGTTCTTAGTATATATGTTTGTGAGCTTTGTTCATGTGCTAAAATATTAGTTCTAAGCGGCCTATTTCCCAATCTCTCTGCAACATGGAAATTCATTAATTTGCTTAAGAGTTTAGCAACAATAATGTCAAAGAAATAGAAGTGAAAGTAATGGGATGTCTCCCTATCCTTCTGCTATCCACCCCCCCTTTCCCCTACTGTAAGGGAAAATACTTTTGTCCTAACCTAAAACAAACATCGGCTTGTTCCAGAATAGGAAAAAGTTACAGTGTAAGACAAAACTTAAGTAGCAATACAGTTTGTGAAATATTTAAGGGAAGTTCATTTTATTTGCCTTGGTTTACAATGTATTTTGAGTTGAATCATGTTCCCCCAGTAGATGTATTAAAGTCCTAATCTCTAGGTCCCCTGTAAATGTGACCTATTTAGAAATAATCTTAACAGATATAATCAAATTAAGATGATCTCCTTAGGGTGAGCTCTAATTTTGGGTAACTGGTGTCCTTATAAGAAAAGGAGACAATACAGGGTGGGGCAGGGGCGGGATGGGGTGGGGGGGATACTACCTGAGGAAGCAGAGGCTCAAAGGAGGTAGAAGGCCCTGTGAAAATAGACACAGCCACTGGAGTCATGTTGCCAGAGGCCAAGGAATGCCTCAGGCCACCAATAGTTGGAAAAGGCAAGAAATAATATTTCCCTAGAGACTTCAGAGGGAGCTTGGCCCTGCCTACAGACTTCTAGCTTCCAGAACTGTGACAGAATAAATTTCTATTGTGTTAAGCCACTCAAGTGCAGTAATTTCTTATGGCAGCCATGGAAAAGTAATATGCAATATCTGTAAATATTGAATCTGAAAAGAAATGGTGACATGTATCAAAACATCGAAGTTTATTCAGCTTTGAAGGGTTGTTCATTCAAAAGGAAAAATTTGTGGATTCTCTTTTGCTAAAAGTTATATTAAAACAAAACTGGGGCACTTGAGTGGCACAGTAGGGAAGCCCCTGTCCCTTGATTTCAGTTTGGTTGTCATCTCAGGGTCCTGAGCTTGAGCTCAGCATGGGGCTTCATACTCAGTGCTGAGTCTGCTTGCCATTCTCTCTCCCTCTCCCTCTGCATCTCAGCTCATGCTCTCTGTGTCTCTAAAATGAATAAATAAATCTTTAAAAAACACTAAAATTTTGGTTTTCTTATGGGTAAAATGACTATCTGGTCTTAGAGTACTTAGTCTGTTTCCAACAAATAGTAATAAATAGTATCTTTTGGATAATCTTCCCATATAATAAGGACAGTATTTTGCCAGGATAATTTCCTATGGTTTATGCTGACTTGGTTATCTTTGATTATTTTTAAAAGCATACAATGAGAGGCTCCTGGGTGACTTAGTCGGTTAAGCATCCTACTTTGGGTTTCTGCTCAGGTTATGATCATGTGGTAATGAGATCAATCCTTGCATTGGGCTCCATGCTCAGCATGCAGTCTGCTTCTGATTCTCACCTTCTGTCTCCCTCTCTGTCTGTCTCTGCATGCACACTCTCTTGCTCTCTTTAAAATAAATAAATGTTTTAAAAATAAAAGCAAACAGTGGGTATTCTTTCCTTCAGAAAGATCGACGCTTCTTTAAATTCATGTTACTTTCTATTATGTATATATTTTAAAATACTCTATTATCCTCTTGGCTAGGTTATTAAGCCAAAGTTGTTTTTCTCAGGCATCTGTGCTCATATCTTAATCAAATGTCCATAACTTTTTTGATAATTCATTTGATTTTGCCATCTCAAGATCATATCCTAAATTCAGAAAAAAAAATAATTTTCAAGATGTCTTTTAGATTCAAAATTATCTTTGATATTTCCCAAATGGCTGTTTGCAACAATCATAATCATTTTTTTCTTTCACTCCAAAAAAGGAGGAAACTAGAAATAATCAGATTTGCTGTGGTGTTTCTTTCTTATTAATTAGCTCAACACTAGTGTATGATCTACAAGGCAAGAGGTGTCAGATGAAAGGTGAAACTTAGTCTTTCTCAGCTTAATTTTACACAAGTAAAAATTACCAATAAAAATATGTCTTAAAAATTTTAGCTTTTACAAGATATATCGATTTCCCTGGAAATGTATCAATGTCTTCATTGTCCACATTATGTTCTTACCCTTAAGGGAAACATTGATCAGTTTCTTAGAAAAGAGTTATTTATTTCACTCCGAAACAATCTTGTCCATTCTTACACTGCTGGTTGCTATAATGAGATAACAAGTTCTAGTCAGTCTATCATCAACAGGTTGTTTCTACTTTCCCCCTCATGGTTGCCTAAAGGCTCTGCCACAAACTACAGATTTTGATGAGTTTTCAAAATGAAGGACAGTCTCATGGCCTCCCTGGGAAAACAACAACAACTGTACCACGTATTCTTAACTACTGTTATATCAAGGGAAAGATTCATATATATGGGCTTCTGAGTTGTCACTATTTAGAAAACTGTAAGACTATACTGAGAACTGAGTCAGGATTTTCTTTATCTTTTTGGTTAAGAAATAGATGACTCAGGAGGGCAATCTGCTGGCCCAAATCCATTGGAAGAAGAATTAATGAAGAAATGAATGAGATGTTGAAAGAAATCTAATTGTGATTACTTTTTATTGAACATATGATGGTGTTGCTGCCACATGGTTGCTATTCTATTTTAATGAGTATAGAAGAAAGTCTAGGCCTGATCCACTTCTAGACCTAGATTCAATAGATTTTGCTTTTGCATAATCAAAAGTGAAATAAAATATTCTTTAATAATATCTTTTTTCCTGATTCCTCAGAATTCAGAAGCAACACTTTTAGTAGTTCTTTACTTTTTTTCTCTCTCTCTATTGTCATTTGACACTAGTTCTTCACTTTCAGTGGTAAAGGTGTTATTTTTATAGGTTTAATAAGAATTGGCATCCTGTTTACAAGAATATAATTGTACAAACTGATTGTGTGTCCAAAGTCATAACTGGAGTGTCAAATTGTATTTGACCATCTATGATAATGCCACTATTAAAGATGAATATTACACTTCCTATATGGAATTGGTGCCTACAAAACCCTTCCAGGAAACAGATCTGGTAATTGTTCTATGGTTTTTATAGGTTCTAGGTCTTATAGGTAATAAAGAAGTTTATGTTACTTCCTAGAAGGCTAGAAGCCAGGACCTTGAGAAGTGAGGAATTTACCCTTAATTATAGGTACCAAAAAAAAATTTTTGGAGATGAATTTTGAGGATTGGTTCCAGAAAATCCAAAACAAAAAACTAATAAGAGTGACTAAAAAGAAACTGCTGGAAAAATAGAGAATAATGAAAATGCAATCCTAGATTATTTATAAAATTTCCAAATGAAAATTTTCTCCTTTAATAATTGCTCAATGTTGTATAGCTCTAGATTTGTTAATCATACTACAAGGAAGCTTGTATAGCTAATTAGCTTTCTTTGCTATACCTATATAAATTATTTAGGCCAACAACAACAACAAAAAATGATACTAAGATTTGTTGTACAAATATTTGAAGATTATTTATAATAACAATTAGAATTGTTAAGAAAAATATATCCAAAATATAAACATAAGACAATAAGATGATGAAGTGTCCTTAGAATGGCACACTGGGAATTGCTGAATTAACCTACTCAAGGATTATTAACTCTATGAAACAGGGGTTGGCAAACTACAGCACACTGGCTAAATTCACCAAATGACTTATTTTTTTATGACCAATAAGTTGAAAAGAATTTTTACGTTTTTAAAATGTTATAAAAGACAAAGTGAAGGAGACTATGCAAGGAGATTATATGTGGCTTGTAAAAGTTAAATGTTTACTATCAGGCCCTTCACAAAAAAGTACTAATTTGTTCCAGAATATGTTTTTGCCTGATTTACAATTTAGTAATCATTAAGGCCTTCAGTCTGAGAAGTTGCATGTAAATGTGTAGTTTTTTTTTCCCTTAGAAGGCAAATTAGCTCTATTTGGTAAGAAAGGTAATGCTAAGTGTTGTATTTTTACTGACATAATGTATACTAACCAATTTTGTCTGTAATATAGCAAACTTATTTGCATCCTGAGACATTACTTAAATTGTTGTTTTTCAAACTATTCTTGTTTTAAGATGTATCTATTTATTTGAGAGAGAGAAAGAAGAGAGAGCATGTGAGAGAAGGGAGAGGCAGAAAGAGAGGGAGAGAGAATCCTCAAGAAGACTTCCCACTTAGCATGGAATCCTCAAGCAGACTCCCTATGGGGGGCTTGACCTCAAGACCCTGAGATCATGACCTGAGTCAAAATCAAGGGTCAGCCTCTCGATCCACTGGGCTACCCAGGTGTCTCTCAAACTCTTCCTAAAGGAGTTTTGCCATTCTTGATTAATGGGGATTTATATATGTATTTTTCAAAGATATTTTTCCAACGATTTTATATGCATGCATATGTGTACACACATACACACATATATATGTATATGTGTACATATACATGTATATGTGTGTATATGTATGTATGTAATGTATGTATATATATATGATTTTTCGAATCCAAGTAAAGGAGCTGTTAAGATTTACTTACATATTGCTATCAAAAGCACAAATACAAGATATATATATATTTTTTTAACCTATTGAGATTGCCATTATTAACTATTATACATAAAAGAAGCTCCTTCCTAAAAGAGTTAGTGGTTTGTTACTACAGAAAATTTTAATCTAATTTTTAAAAAAAGAAACTTTGAATTTAAAAGATTTTAAAATTTCCTTAAAATGTAATTTAAATAAACATTTAAAACCAAAAGACAAGTTAGAAATGTGTATTTATGTGCTATAAAACTGAGAAAGATTCTCTTTAAAAAAAAGAGATTTTATTTATTTATTCATGAGAGACACAGAGAGAGAAAAAGGCAGAGACACAGGCAGAGGGAGAAACAGGCTCCATGCAGGGAGTGTGATGTGGGACTCGATCCTGGGAACCCAGGATCACGCCCTGGGTCCAAGGCAGGTGCTAAACTGCTGAGCCACCCAGGGATCCCCAAAGATTCTCGTTAAGACCGTCAAGAACTCTGAGAAAGTCATATGAAAATATAACTATCTTAGGTTCTAGAAATGGGCAAATTATATGAACAAGCAATTTGATAAAGAGAAAATATAAATAGTATACACCAAGAAATGTTTAGCTTCACTGGTAAAGGAACTGGTAAGAGCTGCTTACACACTGCCATCAAAAGCACCAATAAGAGATATATGTATATTAATAACTACTGGCATTGCCATTATTAACTATTACATATTACTAATATACAGAGAAGCTAGTTCCTAAATAAGCTAAGGCTGTGTCACTACATTTTAAGACACTTGAAGTACAAAACTTCATTGTTAAAATTCAATCTTATAACAGCTGTAGTAAGAGTTTCAACATCTTTTATAATGAGATGATTGCTTTTCTCTTAAAAATACTTCACAGCTGTATGCATTTCATGTCATAAATTCATGAAGTGGCTAACCAAATAAAGTGATGTATTGACCTCAACTTCACATCAGTTTGAATCTACTCAGATTTGTTTCACTATGATTTTTTAAACTTAAGAATATATTATTATAATATATTGAAAAAATACTTAAATGTAAAGCTTTAGGGACATCATATGGAAATACTTGATTAATGCAAGATCATTTACACAATGGCATGTGACATTTTGAATAACTGAAATAATTCAGATATGCAAAAATATTTAGCCTATAGTTAAGTCAATGATAGCATGCCAATTCAAAGAAATGTTTTGCTATCATTAAAAATAGTTATTAGAGGACTATGTAATAATTTAGATAATTTCTATTTTATAATATGATAATAGAAATAGCATAATTATACCTATTATAATTAATGTGCGTGCAAAAAAGTTAAGAATGAAATACTCCAAAATTCAAAATTTTCTATTTTCTGAATACTATGCAATATTGTTAAATTTCATGTCATCAAACATTTAATTAATAATTCAAAAAACAATATAAGAGTACTTTATATGCATTGGTTGCATTGAAATAATAATAGCCCAATATATTTTAAATATGAATAAGTGCCTTTAATTCACTGAATTTAGATATCCTCAATACCTGGTATATGATAATTACCCAATAGAAGTCAAATGACCAAAACATCAAATTTATCACAAGAGATAAATCAATTTGAATTATCTCTTACTTTGGCAATTTTTGCTTTTATTTAATTATTCATTCGGTTCTGTGAAGAGCTGCAACCAATCTTAGAAGTATAAATCACTCTCTGTTTTGCAAAATTGGCATGTCTAAGTACTGTAATCACCTGAACTTTGTTTTAGGATCACATGGGTTTTAGAGGCAACTAATGGGAATGAAACAATGTTCCTCAGTGTAGTGTAGAGCATCTGATACCATGTTAGGAAAGCAAAAGGAACTAGGGTCTTCCAAAGCAGTGTTTAATATTGTACCCCCAAGTCTGACATTCTTTTCCATGGTACTACTAACAAGTTTGCTTTTAAATAGATATCAATATACTATACTGAAATCTCAGAATGCCTATCACCCTTCTAGAGCAAGATTCAAGGGAAGATGAGAGTACATGAGAGTACAGTGGGGCATTGCTGTCTCAGAGTCATTCCCACTATGGTGCAGAAGTACATAAGATGCTGCATTAAAAGCAGAGTGATGCTTAGATGTGGAGTGGGTGATGTGAAAAGGCATGTGCTCATCAGAGGGCTGTGCCCCAGTGGTTCATAGCATTTGCTGTTAGACTCTAAGAATTCACATCCCAGCTCCACATATTATTATTATAGACCGATAACCTATCCCAGTGGTTCTCAAAGCTTCAGTATGCATCAGAATCACCTAGAGGCCTACTGAGAAGACAGTTGCTGCTTCCCACCCCCAAAGTTTCTATTTCAGAATATCTGGAATTTGGCTCAAAAATTTGAGTTTTCCAAGAGATGTCAATACTATAATCTGTGAACATACTTCAAGATCTAGCACTTCCTGTCATTATACTCATCTATAAAATACTAATAATCAGAGGGTTGGTATAAGGATTAAGTGAAAGAATCTATCTGGGGCTCTTGTGCTTGTCGCTGCACGAAAGCACCATCATTAACTAAAATGACTGTATGATATTAATGTATATGTTCAATAAACTTTTATTGAGCACTATGCTCCAAGCCAAACAGTTATGGCAATGAATGGATCGAATTATGGTAATCCTGTCATCATGGAACTTGCATGGAGCTAGCATTTTAATCAGGGATGTGCAGCAGACTGAATTTTTGTGTCTGTTCCCACACCCAAATTCGTGTGGTGGAACCAAATCCCCAGTGTAATGGTGTTTGGAATAGACACATTGGGAGGTGATTAGATCATTTAGGGTAGAGCCCTCATGAATGGGCTTCTCGTAAGAAAGCCCCCAAAAGAGCTTGCTTGCTTTTCCACCATGTAAGGATACACAAAATAAGACAAGTATCTATGAAGAAGTAAGCTAATTTTCACCAGACACCTAATCTGCCTTGATCTTGGACTCCAGCTACCAAAGCTGTGAGAAATCAACTCTGCTGTTACAACCTACTGTTATAGCAGCCTGGGCTGACAAAGACAGGGTGACAAATAGTAAAGTAATAATTAAGCAAAGTTAGGTAGTATGTCAGTTGGTCATTAAAGTTGCATAAATGCTATGGCTCTTAGTGGTGTCAGGGTTGGTGGGAGACGGCCGTCAGGCAAGGTCTTTCTGGAGGTTTATATGAATACCTGGAGAAAGTGAGGGAAAGAACCATTCAGGCAGTGGGAGAAGAACCCTCTAGGTGGAGAGAATAATACTATTTTTGCAATATGCAATCCCATTAAGAGAAGGAGGATGAGAAATAAAAGAGAAACTGTAGGTGTATAAGGAAAAATCCCAAGAGGAAATATACAAGGAAGTGAACAAGGATCATTTTTCAGAATCCACATGGTTTTTTTTTTCCTTTTTTTAAGATTTTATTTATTTATTCATGAGAGACACTGAGAGAAAGAGAGGCAGAGACACAGGCAGAGGGAGAAGCAGGCTCCCTGCAGGAAGCCTGATGTGGGATTCAGTCTTGGATCCTAGGATCATGCCCTGAACCAAAGGCAGATGCTCAACTGCTGAGCCACCCAGGCGCCCCACCCCTTTTTTAAAAGATTTTATTATTTATTTATTTATTTATTTATTTATTTATTTATTTATTTGAGACAAACAGAGAGAGGCAGACACAGGCAGAGGGGATTTTTTTTTTCTTATTTTGTTTTTCTTTATATTGAGTTTTTGAATGGCTATTTAATAGTGTCAGCTAAATAATTTGTGGAGTCTATTGCTGGATGAAAATGTCAAACCCTTGTTCAAAAAGCTGGAAATGTGCTATTAGCAGTTCAGAAATATAAAGCTGTCTCTTTTCCTGAATGTTCCTTCTCTAAATTCACCAGAGCATTTTTGTTGTTGTTGTTCTTTAATGTCATTCTAAGCAAAGAAAGTAAAATTCTAAATTATTAGCCTGCGTTGTACCATTTTTCACAATCCCAGTTTTAAATGCAAGTAGAAGTGCAGTTGATTTTCATTAGATCACCAAAATTTCGTAATTTCTATTTCAGAGTTTGTGCACAGCCATATATTTATTTATTACCAGAACAGTGGAGAACACCCCATAACATTAACCCAACCTCATTTCACTTCCAGATATGTGTGCATCCTACCAGTGCTTTCTACCTGCAGTGAACTGCAGAAGGACAGGCTGAAAGGAAAAGGAGCTAAGAGTTTTCCTATTATTCCCTTTCCATGTCCTCATTTCCAGTGCCGGTGGCTGGCTAACAGATGTGAGCCAGAAACAGTGTGATGGGGTGTGTTGGCATTTGTATTTTTTTTAGGTCACAATTGCCTTCTTGTATTCTAAGCATATTTTAGTTCAAATGGAAAGTGTGACTCTCAAAGCTATCAGTGTCCCTGCTTTCTAAGTCACATGTGTAACCTTACCCTATGTACTGGCTTTGAGTCTTTCTGTTCTGTTCATGGACTGCAGGTTCACCAGCATTCTAGGGTTGGGGTGGGGGCACCATGAATGCTGTAAGCAAAGGGGAAGCTAGGAATGGTGAACTCCCATTTGCATAAGTCTCTTTTCCCTTCAGGCTTCACTAACAAAACACAGGTTCAAAGATAAAGTCGCTAAGGATTTGAGAAGGAAATAGCAGGACATTGAGCTAAACATAGACCCCGTCTGAGCACGAGGCCTCATTCGGTTGCACAGGCCCCCTATATGCCCATAAAGTCAGCTCTTCAGTGTAACTTTAATAATCACACCCTCTGGTTATACTAAAGACTCATAATATGCCTCTGAAGCCAAATGTTAAGGCAATTATATGTTTAAGTCACCAGGCTATAATAGATGGTATTTATTTATTTATTTATTTATTTATTTATTGATTGATTTATAGGAAGTGTTCTCTGAGCTCCTTCAATTCCCCACCACCGAGGAGGGTGGGAAGTGTCTTTATCTCAAGAAGCGAAGAAAGCTCAGATGGACCACATGTCAAGCGACGTACATTTCCAATGGCTAAGGGACTCTGTAACCTGGCTCCTGGTTCATGCCTGAAAAGGCTAACATAGTCAAGAGTAAAGCAAAAGAGAGAGTAAAGACCTCTAATTGGCAAAACTAAAACTCTGATTCATGGTGGGATATTTCAATGTTCATTGCTCTCCACAGACCATATGTAGCCTGTGGGATCAGCAGGAAGAGCTAAGTCCTGTCCCCAGTGACCCACTGGAAAGGTAAGGGCAACACCAACAGTGACAGTGTGTGTCACGTGGTTCACAGTGGAAATAGGCAAACCGTGGTCTCTTCCAAGTGGGTAACAAACACACTGTGGGACGGAATTAGCCATGTTCCAACATGGGATTAGAACGCCGTGATAATACATGAGCCACAGCCAGTGTGCAATTCCAGATGGGATGCTCTGTACCTTTAAGCTCCCTCACCAAGACATCATGTATTTTTTTTTAAGCAGATACCTCTTGATTTATGAGCATCAAACCTCTATCTCATTTTCTGAGAGATAAAACCTTAATACTCAGTGGCAAATATGTAGTGGTAACCATGTTGTTTTCAATTTAGAAAAGCCTAGGAGGAACTATAGATTATTTTAAGAGACTCTTTCAAACATCTCTGCCTTCTATGCTTCAATTACACTTAATATAGCACACTAGCATTAGTAACAATTCAAGCTTTATTCTGGACCTGAGACACAAGACATGAATGCCCCAATTCTTTCATCACTCTCTGTGAAAGTTTACCGGTGATTTTTAAATTTGCTATTGTTGCCATCATCAATTTATGGAATTCCAGATTAGCAGTGACAGGAAATAAAAAAGGTCTACTTCTTAAGGAAATAGGCTCGCTCTTGTTAGCAGTTTTTTTTTTTTTTAAGGTCTCAGCCAAATGTCCCTTAAAAACAACACTCCCTTTGTATCATTGAGATGAGCAGACTTCTCATTTCCTAAAACATATCTGTCCTTGAGATCTTTCTATGTTGAACCAATCTTTCTGTTTTTTTTTTCTCTCAAAAATATTATGGATCCTGCAAAACAGGATGCTTGGATAAGACATTAAAGGTGTGTATGTGTGTATGTGTGTGTGTCTTTTTTTGTCTTTAAGTATGGATCGATTAAAATTTGCCTCACAATGAAAGGAATAGTCCCCTAAATATGGGCCACATCAAAAGATTTTTGGTACCAAAGGTTATAGGCCCCTGTTGTAACTGTTCAATACTATCTTTTCAGTGTGAAGGAATATAGACAAAATGAGAGTAAATGGGTATGACTCCATTCCAATATAATTTTATTTCTGAAACCAAGTAGTGGAGCAGATTTGGCTTGTAAAACTGTAGTATTCCGATTCCTGCTCACTAGATACAATCTCACAAATGAGCATTTCCATGGGTTCAATTGCCTTTCATTCAATGGATATTCAGAAATGGAGGGGACACTTGTGTAAGCTGTAGAATCAGGCAAATCAAGACAAATGATTCTAGAGTAAATGAATTAAACCCGAATTATAAAAATCAATCTATGTTTGCATGGCAAATTTACCAGCAATACTGTTATAAACATCTATGGAGATCTTGTCATTTTTGTAAGAAGTGTAACAAAATTTAAATTCAAGCTCATGTGTATTTAAAGCACAGATATCTATATTTTTGTATTAGGAAAGACGTTTACAGTGGGGATAGCACCTACTTTTATACTAAGTATTCTGTAGACATGTAGCAAATGATAATTAAATACAATGCCTTTAATTGTCATTCTCCTAGCATTTGTTTCATTGAATGGATTTGAATATTTAAATAAGTCAGTCTGTTATTCCCAACTGCCAAGCCCCTCCATAGCCAAGATCAACGGTGTGAGGTCAGGACTCCCAGACAGGCTGAGGTCAGAGAGACAACCCTTGGTGGATTTATTATCCTTTCATTTACATGGAAGTACTTCATAATACTCTACAATATATGAATATTTAGGACTTCCTGTTTTCAAACATATATATATCATTAATCTATACTAGTTATCTCATTTGAACAAATGACATTGGGTCGCTCATTACAATAGTTCAGGTTTTAAATTGTCATTTTATATTCTACATGTGAGGGCATAGACGACAAAAGGGAAGCATAGAGAAATTGATTTAAAGGATATTTTCCAAATTATGCAAACATATTGAGTAAAAGAAAGGATTATTAGAAACAACGGAGGCCCAATTTTATATAAACTTGGATCATCAGCAGGGATATTGCCACGTAATTCCAGGTACACTATGGGATACTCTCCAGGAGGCTATCTGAATCTCAGTTATCTAGAACAATAGGGTGGCATGGAGACTTCTGGCTGTTCCTTTCTTTAGATAAATAAATTGTGTGTGTTTGGGTGGGTGTGTTTCCCTAACAGGTGTAAATCAACAGCATTTTTATTTTTCACTTTGCCACACTTATCAGTCTTCCAGTGAAAAGTTCTAATTCATATGTATACCTACACAGAAGCCAAATTTGAATAAACTCCCCCATGAAATGATGAACTAAATATATTTCAGTATTTGTCAGGCCCCAGTTGGCTAGCTAATATTCAAATCAAAATCAGAATGCTCATGAAAACCAAATGCAATCTAAAGAGCAACATCTTAATCCTATGAAATTGTCTCTGATTTTTTAATTGTAAAATGATGTTATTTTATTAGAATAATAAATAATTCATAAGGTATATATATGATGAAAATAAAATCTGTACCTCTGTAGTTACAAAAAGCCACACATAAAGTTAGAGCTTAATTTTCTTTCCCAAAGTTTTCGCCACTGTGTTGTTGATCTGATCATTTATGGTCTTCAATCTGCATATATATTTGACATCATTTGTGAATGCTTTATGACCTACTCCAAAGTCTTTAAGTCAGTTTTATGTGTTATATATAACTCTAGTGCAGGAATTGTTTGTAATAGGCCTAAAATCCATTTTGATCCTAATGTCCTTGTATTATCTTTCCAGTGTCTAAGCATAATGTTCTTAGTCACCATTAAGCTTAATGAGAGCTATTTGGCACGTCCATGAAAAATATATTTTCTCTTCAGAAAATTTGATAGCCAGACAAATATCATGATTCGGATTTTTTTTCCCATTTGTCAACAGTGAAACTAATACAGTAAAATATTAACCCCCAATTTACATTTCTAAAAAGTGTAGTAAAGTTGAAATAATCAGGATGCCTTCAATAATAAAGCAGAACTGGTATCTTCAAAAACAAGTTTCCACCTTTCAAAGGTTCATATCCATTTAATGATAAATGAAAAGCAGGAATAGATTCATTTGGATTTTTTCAAATAAAAAATTGTATTCCTTCTGTGGTCCAAAATTCTAGATTCACGTAAACATAATTTTGACATTTGCTAAAATCAGAAGGAAAGTGCTACTTTTCTTGCCAAAAGCAGAAAACATGGGCAAATACAAGTGATTTTACTTTTGCTAAGTTTTCTTCAAATGTATACATGGAAAAAGTCAAATCAAATTTGTTAAATATAAGCCTTGGACAGACATTAGCATCAGTGTGCTATCTTATCCTGTTCCTTTCTGGTTGGATAAAGTATTAAAAAAATAAATTAGCAGACAACAATGAGCACAACATAGTAAGCCAATATCTAAATCAATCAGGTGAAAGATAACATTAAAATAAATGAGTAAAACATGATTTTAGGATATAATTGGCATTTTTAAATGTTCAGAAGCTTCCATATAAAGTCAAAAGCACTGAAATGAAATATTTAAAATTGCCTACAAGTAAACATATATTTTTGGAAAACTTTGGCCAGTGCATGAACTTTAAGCATGGGGGAAATTAGACATTCGTTTACATTAAAGAGGCAGGGGAGTAAGAATAAACTACACTAAAACTTTGCAGCAAAATGGATTTCTGAAGGATTTCCACCATTTAAACTTCAGAGGAATTAGGTATAATACTAAATCCAGGACTTGCTGTTAAAATGTCTAATGGGAACAGCTCTACAGAGATTAAATAAAAACTGTAAGTAATAGTAAAGTTACCTTTATGTGATGCTTTCTACGTGCCAGATATGCTTCTGATCCCTTGAGTATTATGTGTAATCCTCGTTGCAGTCCTCTGAGATAGGTGCTATTGTGGTCTGTATTTTACGCAGATAGAAGCCACAGAACCAATATTATAAATAACCTACCACTACCCCAGGGTCAATGGGAGGTAAGTGGTAGAACCCAGACTTAAAAGTGGAAATATCAAACCACCCAGAAAACTTTAAAAAAACAACTTTAACTTCCTTCAGATAACATATGTTGTAGGTAAGTGATACATATTCGCTGCTCTATCTCTCTTCCAAAACTTGATCAGTTGGGAATATAGACTAACACAGAAGCTTCCTCAAGAGGTTTAACCAAAGTGAGCACAATGAAGGGATTATTTACAGTGATTTGAGCAAAGTTAGAGGAATCAACCAAAGCTGGAGAAGACTAGGGTGATGGATGCAGTGACGCGCTGCCCTGCTCTCTCCATGATAATCAACTCTTCCTCCCTCTGTGGGAAGGGCTGGGCTGAGGACTCACCAAAACTGTCCTCTGCCAAAGAAGGTGGCCTCATCTGAGCTTAAGCCCCTTCTCTGGGAAGCCCCCAGACATTGACAGGTCCTCAGCGAATGCAAACTCCCAGGCTGCCTACCAGGAGGATCCAGCTTCTCTTAAAGTCCATCCCAGCTTTAGAGCAGAAGTCATTGCTGTCACTGCATCAGAGGATAAATTTCTCTTCATCCCCCCCTGCTTCCTTCCATCTGGGCAGATGTTTCTCCTGAGTACACTTCCAGTAAAGCTCCTCAACAGAAATAACCCTCTCAGAGTCCATTTCCCAGGTAACTGACCCAAGACAACCAGCAGGCTGTTAGCACCGCAGGGCTTGTCTGGGCAAGAGAAAGATGAAGAAGTGCTTCTGATGCTTAGTAAATATTAGAGCCATGAAAAGAAGAACTTGCTCCTTGGGAATGGTGCCTGTGGGAATGCAACACAGCTAGCATCTGATGGGGGCATGGAGGCAAAGAGAAAGATAAATATCCAGAATGTTCTCTCTGTTTTACAACTGCTTGCCTGTGCCTTTTATTGCCTGATTCCAACTGGAGTAGGAGAGTAGGAGGCACAGGCAATGTGCTTTATGAAGTATTTAGCCTTCTGGGGCATTGAAAAGGACAGGAAAGACAAAGTGGCAAATTCAAAGGGGTTTGCAAATGAGCACAGTTTAGAAAACAAGTAACTTTCCTGGTGTACGGTCTCATCTGATTTGAGAATAAAAAATGTTTACTGGCGTTTATAAACGAATCAGTCTTAGTAAATGTGGATTTTGGTCACAATTAAGTTATCCCAAATAAAGGGTCAAATATAACAGAAAACCTTGAGTGACATATGGTCAATAGTCTAGCTTTTGTCACTTTCCTCAAAATGGCATCAGGGTTTGAAAAATACCCGAATTGAACACACTCTATCATTATCCACTAAAACAAGCCAAGAATTGAACAGTAGATCAAGGTACAAAAAAACCCAAAGATGAATGAGGGGCCAAAGATGCTCTAGACAGAAGGACTGTCAAAAGAGCATACAAATAGATTTTATTGTCTCCTTCCAACATTTGTTTTTTTAAATAAAATCATCTAACTTTATTTGATTTTTTCTCAAACTTTATTTTTATATATATATATTTTTTTGTTGTTCATTTGGGGGAATTGTGGGAATGAATGGTGGAGAAACAGGTTTGAACATGTAGATTTAAAAGTGAGCAAGCACAGCAAACATATTTTTTTAAAGAAAGGACTTTACCTTTCTATCCTAATAACCCTCAACTTCACTCTTTGTTGAATAATTTTAAAAAATCATCCCTTCAAGAATATTAGTACTTAGTGAATGTATTTAACTTAATAATTTTCTTCTTCTTTTGTTAAAGATTTTATTTATTTATTCATGACAGAGAGACACAGAGAGAGAAGCAGAGACACAGGCAGAGGGAGAAGCAGTGTCCATACAGGGAGCTGACGTGGGACTCGACTCTGGGTCTCCAGGATCATACTCCGGGCTGAAGGCAGCGCCAAACCGCTGGGCATAGGGGCTGCCCAATAATTTTCTTCTTTAAAAAAAAAAACTGACTGTACATCCATTCTGAGATTATAGGTACTTCATAGCATACTTTCTTTGAACAAAAATGTTCCCTTTCACACAATCTCCAGGTATCCTGGTAGGTGATGATATAGGATATTTGTCTTGGATCCTTTAGAGGAGATTATATTTCAAGATATATATATATATATATATATATATATATATATATATATATATGAGAGAGATGAGAGAGACCAGAACAGGAACAGGTGCCTTTGCAGAGGTCTAGGCAGAAGTTGATACTATATGTGAAGTCCTACCTGCTATTCTCTTTATGAACTAAAAGACACCTGAATTTTCTCAAGGATATGTGAAAACCATATGGACTTCAATGTGCTGCAAGCTGCAATTATATTATTAACTTTGAAGAATTCCGGTTCCATGTAAGTTCTGTTTCAATGACATCTTGCGCATTAGTCATGATTGAAAACAAAATTTCTTCATCTGATCAGTTGGCTGGCTATAATGCAGTGTACCACTGAGAGGGTAGAAGAAAATGACGCATTTAGTGGAAGGTGGCTAGCAAGAAAGGAGAAGATAAGACAGTAGCGGGCTGCCTGATGAACAACTGAATTAAGTAATAAAGACAACTCAGAGCCCTAGAATTGTCCTCTCATTCCAAGCAATTTTTTTGGCCTGAGGTCACATTGCAGAGAGCGTTCACACCAAAAGCTGAGTTGGCTCTCGTTAGCCAGGGTAAGAGAATCTAAAGGGAGAAAGTAAAGTTTTCTTAAACACAGGGCAGGCAAGACTCACGTTGAAAATGGTTGCTAGAACTTGAACTTGTCTGATCTGGGTTATAAAAATCTCAGAAATGATAGGTTACTTTCTCTTTATTATACACAGAAGGAAACCGAGGCTCGGGGATGGAGTTAAACAATAAGTGACATGATCAGGTCAAGACCTAGGCTTTCTGAAAATTTTCCTGGCTCAGATGCAACCACAGTTGTTCATGTGGATGGATATCCACCTGGTCTGTAGGGAAGCCCAGTATTTTGTACCCACAGATCACATCTTGTGACCATTCTGGATGCAAGTGTTGCTAAGGCTACTGTGAAGACAAAAATAAACAATACCAAACAGTTTTATGAATGATAAAGAGTTGTACATATTTATGAAATTGTTATTGCTCGGAAGTAGCTCATTCTCGCCTCCTCCTAGATCATGCATGATGGGCAGGGTGTGGGATTTCTCTGGTTTTGGTCCATTGATCAAGAGAAACAGTGATGGATTAGCTTTTCTTGTAAAATTAAGAGGGGGTGGCTTACTTGTGGCCTGAAATCTTGTAATGGAATATAAATCTGACTTGTGGATTGCATTGTTCACCTCTATCATTTGATGCCTATGACTATTGTTTTCAGGAAGATGAACCATTTCTCCAACAGAGCGTTCAGTCAGCATTCAATGAATAAACAGTTGAGGGAGGTAGAACAGGGTGGCTGAGTTTCAAAGTCACAGTTAACAGAAAATGTTTGTTCTAGAAACATATTATGTTCCCAAGGTAGAACAGCAGGAAAGCATTAGAGAAGGACAGAAGGCAGGAAGGGATGGGGGGGGAAAGACTTTCCTCTGAGACACATCAGCCTTTCCAGTTTAGACTTACATTGCTTTGATTCTAGAATGCCATAGGGCATTCGGACTGTTTAATATGATATTGTACAATTAAGAAGTATTTATTCCTTCCCTTCATCTAGAAATAGCTCCGTACCCTGAGCCCTATGCTTGTAACCTGGGTGCAATTTCCCCTCTAACGCTTACATTGTCTCTCCCTGCTTCTTCCCAATTCTGTGATCCTCACCCACACTTGTCCTTCAACCACCTAGTCCCAGATTCACTAGTACCTTGAGGACATTTTTTTTTCTTGGTCAGGTCAGTCAAAAACACGTGCAGATGTTCAAAACATGATATATTTTATGAGTTTGACATTTTTACTGCATTTTTTCCCTCAGAAGTTAATTCAGTTTTACTGTTGAAGAAAACTGTCATTTTGCTGTATAAATAAATAAATAAATAAATAAATAAATAAATAAATAATAAAGAAGAAGAAGAAGAAAAGGAAAAAAAAAAAAAAACTTTGCTGTGAAAATGGCAACATTTCTCCCTAGAGCAAAATGGTGGCTTGTGAATCCTCTCCAAAAGAAAACTGAGACGTGACATGAAGTCATCATTTTCATACAAGCTGCCTATTCGCCCTTCCATTTATTTTTGACACAAGTGAGTTTTATAACTTCAGAGATAAAGCAATTTGTAGCATAAATTCTGGCTTTCTTGGAAAACAGATCACAGGCTATTTTTGTTTTGGAGATTCTGAATACAGGGCGGGAAGATCAATCAAATAAGAGATTGATGCAATTGGAAAAGATAAACCCATTGCCCTTATAAGTATTCACTTGAAGAGATATAGTGCATAACAAGTTGTTTCCTTTTTCATCTTCTCATTTACCCCCTTCTCATGTAAGACATAATACCCTGAAATAAGGTTATACTAAAGATAAAATTTGTGATGCTTAGTGGGGTAGGCGACATGGTGGCCCCCAAAACAAGATCTTAATCAATGGAACTGTAAATATGACGTTACATGGAAAATTATGTTTATTTTTTTTAAATTTATTTATTTATTTATTATAGTCACAGAGAGAGAGAGAGAGAGAGAGGCAGAGACACAGGCAGAGGGAGAAGCAGGCTCCATGCACCGGGAGCCCGATGTGGGATTCGATCCCGGGTCTCCAGGATCATGCCCTGGGCCAAAGGCAGGCGCCAAACCGCTGTGCCACCCAGGGATCCCGGAAAATTATGTTTAAATTGAGATCTTGAGGAGTCTGGATTATCCAGATGCACCCTAAATGTAATCGCGTGTATCCTTATAAGGCAGAGTCAGACAGGAGGATGAAATGTGATCATAAAGGCAGAGACTGGCCACAAACTCTCACGACCACAAACCCAACGAATGTCTGGAGACACCAGAAGCCAAAAGAGGCAAGAAACAGATTCTCCCCCAGAGCCTTTGGGGGCATTAGAGTCCTGGCAACACCTTGTTTTCAGACTTCTGGGCTCTAAAACTGGGAAAATTGTCTGTTGTTTTAAACCAACAGGTTTGTGATAATTTGTTAAGCAATCATAGGACACTAAGAAGCATATTAAATGAAGATGTGGTGAAAATAGCTCATTGAAATTATGACTGAAATTTGAGCATGGCATCCTGAGGGCCACCTACTATAAGATTCAATAAGAAAGCAACTGAATCCGCAGCTCTTAGCTTTTACATGCTGCATAATCTATATCATGACGTGGGATTTGCTAGTTCCAGCTGCCTCTTGGTGATTGAAAACTTGCCCATGGATTGGAATTGGAATTGTGTCATGCCATGTCTGATCCGGCCTTAAGTATGTTTAGAGCTTCCTCAAGAAAGATTTCTTTCTTAAATGTATAAAAATAATCTATCCTTTCGCTATGTTTTACTTATATATTTATTTAATCTAATGATGCCATAGTAATTTTCATTGTGATCAAGGCAGCTTAAAATCGGTTTCATTCTTTTTTTTTTCCCCTAAAGACTTATTATTTATTTGAGAGAGAAAGAGAAAGAGAGAGAACTAAAGAGAGAGAGCAAGAAGCGGGGGGTGTCCTGGATCAGACTCCCCACTGTGTGTAGAGCCAGATGCAGGGTTTAACCCGAGGACCTCCCAGGAGCCTCCCAGGACTATGATGGGAGCTTAACTCAAGAGCCAGCTTAACTGAGCCACCCAGGCACCCCCAGTTTTATTCTTTTAGAAGCGTCCATATGATTGTTGACATTGATATTTCCATACTTGTTCCTTCCATGGTGTCTAGAGAATCATGTTTTGTAAGCAGTGCCTATTAACGAGAAAGCTAGTGAAAATGTTTCGGCATAATCCTTTCCATCCCCCTTCCTGATTTCAATAGTCCGACCTAGAAATGACAAATGGAAAGAGAAGAGCAGTGGTGCAAAATGCCCATTGGGTGGTTTAAAGGTAATGACAATCAGAAAGCATGGAAAAATTCAGGGACTTAAGATACAAAAGAAAATTATTTGTGACCACGTGATTCATGTGCTCCCTCCTCTTTAGCATTGAGTAGACAAGTCAAGAGTCTTGTGCGAGAACAAGAGACTTTTGCCACAGAGCCAACTCCATTCAGGAACTCTCTAAATTTGTGGACTCCAGAACCATCTATATGCCCCATAGTCCTGGAAAAACACTTTAACAGTGCTTGTACTGCTCCGTGACATTGGGCAACTGGTCTGTAGGAGCATCGCTCTAATTCCAAATACCATGTCTCAGAACAAATTAAGAGAAAAGGATGGGAAATTCAAGTGTTAAAAAAAAAAGGAAAAAAGAAAACGGGAAAAACAACTTTTTTAAGCAGGCTGCCTTGGATGAAAGGAAACGAAACAAAACAAAACAACCTTCTCTCATCAAGCATTGTGTTGAGGTATTAATTCTGACTGGTCAACAGCTAATTAGAACACAAGTTGCATTTATTATTTCCCTTGGTTCACTAGTCTATGTTCTTAAAATTCTTTTTTATTCTGTTTTCCATTAATTAATAATTCTCTTTTGCTGAGAGAGCGCTTGTTCATCCACCTGTGCTAACCCCTTTGCAAGTACTGCTTTATAAAAGCCCAACTTTATATCAAATGTACGAGACAAATATTTCAAACATAACGAAATATTTTGCATGGTGGTTGGAGTTCAAACTTTCAGAGATCGACAGAAACATAATTCAAGGAATGAGCAAAGAAAAATTCACCAGAAGAGAAAATTTCGTTAAATAGGAAGAAGGGGGGATCCCTGGGTGGCGCAGCGGTTTGGCGCCTGCCTTTGGCTCAGGGCGCGATCCTGGAGACCAGGGATCGAATCCCACATCGGGCTCCCGGTGCATGGAGCCTGCTTCTCCCTCTGCCTGTGTCTCTGCCTCTCTCTCTCTCTGTGACTATCATAAATAAATAAAAATTTAAAAAAAATAAAAATTAAAAAAATAAATAGGAAGAAGGTTGTATATAATGACTCTTCAAATCTTATCTTCTGATGAATGTGCTTAAAGTAATCCTTCTGTATGATCCTGTAATACTTATATGTAATTGTTGCGTATAAGAACCTTAAATAAACTAACTGGTTTTCCAAAGTGTTTTGTGAATATTTATGTTGGAATTTTCTTGAATCCATTTCCTAGGCACATAATTTATTACAGCGGCTATGTATTTTAGGATTCTGTAGTGCCTTATTGCTTATCAAAGACAACAGTGCTAAGCCATTTTAGGATTGACTCAAATAAATTAAAATCTAATATTAAATAAAGGATTGGGTTTTAAGAAATAGGACATCTACACATTATTTAGAGCTAGATGGCTCATAGTCATGGGTGGGGTTTTTTTGTTGTTGTTTTTTCTTTGTGTTAGTTGGTATAAAAGTTAACTTTGCACTTCAGAAACTTTAAAATAAAAGTGAATGATAAGGTACTTGACATGGAAGGCTGCCCAAACAGAGGTCGGTGTCAAAAATTCTTACAGCAAGCTTAGGTATCTTAGTAGAGAAAGTGGAAATGAAGACACCAGTGAAACTTTTAAACAAAACAAAGGAGAAGTCACTTAGAAGCCATAAAGTCTCTAGCTGCAGAGTACCATAGAAGTCATTTTGGACCCACCTTTCCCGTGTAGAGAGGGAATTGAAACAAGGCTCTCAGGACATACTTGTAACTCTTGGAACTGCGGATTGTATTCTGCGCATGAATGCACAGAGTCAAGGGATAATTCATTCTTAAGACAAATATTAAGCACTTACTAAGTCCCAGACGTGCTGCAGGTGTTGGGAAAATAAGAGCTAATAGTACCTAATCCTTGTTCTCAGTGAGCTTACACTCTTTTAGAGCTCAAGAAAGAAATGTGAATAGAAACAACTGCAATGAGCATCTGAGGGAATAGTAAGGACAGAGGTTTAAATGATAATGAGGATTCTGAATGGGGAAGGCAGGGAGCACACAAAACAGGGAAAGGTACAGGCGAACGCAATTAGGCCAAACTTTCCTGTTACCTTTTTGTTCTATTAAACACTCCTCTTACTGTTTATCCCTTCAAATGAGCATATTTGGCAACTCTTATGTGTGTATGTGTGTGTGTGTGTGTGTGTATCTCCTTCGCTCACCCACTCTCTTCCACTCAGCCTTTTGCAACTCTTACTCAGTGATTGACATTCCATCATATTCTCACTCTTTATTCAAAAAGTTTCCTCCACCTTCTACCCTTGCTGAGACTTGACTCTTCTCTTGGTCCATGTTCCATTTCTTGTTGTCCTCTTGGGGGGGTGGGGGGAGGCGGGGAGTACATCCTCGTACTTTTCAATTATAACAAAATCAGGAGGAGAGGCCAGTATCCTTTTTGTTTTGTTTTGTTTGTTTGTTTGTTTGTTTGTTTTGCTTTTTTTTTCCTTTTTACTTTTTATCACTGCATCCAGAATTTTTCACAACTTGCATCTCATTGAAATGTAAAAACAAAACTCCTACTTCTTCAAGACTCAGATCGTGTCACTCTATCCTTCTATTTGTTCTCTGCCAAATGCTCAGGGGACTTCACTTATGAAATGAAAACCTCAGCATCCTCTTCAACTTCTTTGCCCCAGCTTTTGCTGTCTTTATTAAAAAGTTCTAGATAACATGCAGATCTCTTAATTCTTCATCTCCCCTTCACCAATTAGTTAGTCCTCTACTCCCATAAAAATAAATACAGTGGAAGACAGCAGTGGAAAAGTGACAAATTTCAGGGTGATTACTTGCTGAAATGATAAAGTAAGGGATATATTGGGTTAAATAAAACATATGATTAAGTTAATTTTAGTTATTTCTTTTTACTTCCTTTTATGTAGCTACTAGACACTTAAAAAAAAAAGCACGGGTGGCTCTCATTTTATTTCCTTTGGACAGTGCTGATCTAGATCTTTCCAATATTTTCCTTAGAGTATTCTTAATTATTGAGACAGGTGAGTTAAAACAAACCCATGGATTTATTTTCCCTCCTATACCTTTTATGGTAGAAACACGTATATTATTTGGGAAAATTGTTTTAGACTTGTTCTACTTTCTCTATGAACCAAACATTTCCTAAATCTGTATTATTATGTCTACTGATGTCATTTCCATAAAGCCTGGTTTATTACATATCAATGTATGTGTTGTGGTAGATTGGAATGTCATTGAAGATTTTCACTCCTTTCCTAGTAATTGGATTACCAAACCTAGAAATATTGTTCACACTTTCCCTGTACAAAGCATTTCATTCATTTATTTTTCAGTTTGTAAATAGAATTCTATCTCTTTTTTTTTTTCTCCCTGCTCACTTATACTTTAAGTTCTTTGGGGACAGTCTCATCTGGTTTTCATCATCAGCTCTTCCCAAGGAACTCACAACGACTTCATAACATAAAGTTGAAAGGATTATTTTCAGCCAATATCATATTTGGGTCTCCTAGACACATTAAGAATTGTTGACATTTTTAAACACTTTAGTTTTTTTTGTTGTTTTTATTTGTTTGTTTTTAGTTTTTAGGTGTTTTTTATTTGTTTTTTTACCTACTAACTTATTCTTAAACACACACACACACACATACACTCCCCTCTCTTTCTCTTAAAGAACTATATGTATGTATTTCATGCCCAAAATTTACTTAAAAGCATATTTTGCACAAACGTTGTTTGCTTAACTGTTTCACTTGAATTTTGCGCACATGCCCAAAATAAAATTAATGATTCTTTCCATTTTATCTTTCTTAAACTTGATTTACACGTTCTTACTACCTCATAAATGTTACCTATATGTCTAATTTCCAGAGCAAAAAGCTCAGAATTATTCTTGATTCCTCTCTATTTTGATTTCCCAGGATAAATTCATTTATAATCTCTATTGATACATAGAGAATGAGTATAGTTGAATGAGTATAGTTGTCTTCATTTCTACCACAACCATTTTGGGGACTGCTTCCATTATTCCTTAAGTTATACTGCTATAGTTTCCTATCTAATATATTTTCCACCCCCTTGGTGACTTTCTAATTAATTATTTACATGCAGTTATCTGATTCTATCACTACTATCATTCCCTAACTGGTTATAACCCTTCAGTACATCCAGGATTGAAAAAAGAAAAGAAAAGACTGGGGCAAGGGGGAAGACAATCATACACACAAATGGAAATACACCTTAACATGGTCCTCAGGCTAGTGCATGATCTAAGTACCACCACCCCAGCATCATTTGCAACAGAGTCCTTCCACTCCACCTCACTCCCCATGCATTCCAACATGAACTTTCATTCAAGCCCTTCTTCCAGTCATCATACCTCCAGAAACAGCTTTTGAAATGTTTTCTCTGTCTGAGTAGTGGTAAATCTATTTGATATGTAATTTATTTTGGGTTATCATTCAAATCCCTACTTAATGCACTATGTTTTGTATTTTTCCTTCAAGTACTGACTTTGTTAAGTCAACTTCTGTACACTTATTATACCACATCCTCTTCTTCATATTCCTTTTGTAATTTATATTTCTAAAAGCAAACGATGTTTTTCTCCACCCAGAGACCTTAACTGTGAGAGCATGAGCTTTTTCTCTTTTTTATCCCCTGGCATAGGATTTTGTCATGTAATAAGGCACATGAAATATTTGTTAAGTGGTGAATGAAAAAAGGGCATGGGCTATGTATGTTTCAAACACTTCTGTGTACCTAACATCCACCACATGGCCTGGCACAGAGTAAATGATAAAAATATGTATATATATTTTATATATATTTATATATATTATGTATATATATATATATAACCAAACATCTGATGAACTAATGAATAAATAAATTATATCAATTAAGTTAAGAGAACATTGAGAAATTCAACAGAGTGGAAATCTTATGATATGAGAAGAAGCATAAAAAAAAGCTAAGGAACCCTATTTTGGGAGCCCAGCTGGCATAATAAGGAGTTTGTACATAATTTGAATACCACAGAGATCCATTGATCTGGAATCCACAGAGATTCCATTGACACAGAAGTTTCACAAAATCAGATTTCACTCAAGAAAGACTGGAGATTGTGGAGAGTCGACAAAGGGAATCAAGACCAGAAGTGCAGAGACTGTTCAAGAAAAAATTACAATTATAAAAAGTAAAGATAAGGACACAAAATAAGGAACGAGAACTGGAATCAGAAGGGAAGCTCCAAAGGAGGCAGAAGTCCCAGAACTTGGGGCCTGACTGAATATATATAAGAAGTAAAAATGGGGTAGGATTGGGACACCTGGGTGGCTCAGTGGTTGAGTGTCTGCCTTCAGCTCAAGGCGTGATCCCATAATCCCAGGATCGAGTCTTGCATCGGACTCCCTGCATGGAGCTTGCTTCTCCTCCCTCTGCCTATGTCTCTGTCTCTCTCGCTGTGTCTTGTGAATAAATAAACAAAATCTTTTAAAAAATATAAAAATGGGGTAGGATCACAGGAATAAAATAAAACACACAAAAATAGAATAAGTATAGGCATTAAAAAAAATCTTCCTGGTTTATGTCCCTGAATAGTATTTTTTAAAACACAACTTCAAATAGAGTTAAGAAACATATTTGGGGTGAAAGTAACTGTTTCTGAACATCTTAATTTACTTACATGTGTGGTATCAGAGTATAGAGATTGAGTGGAATAACTGATAAAGACCGTAAGCTCAAAGGAACCACTAGGGATATATATACTAGAAACTCATCAAAAGTTTATGTCAAGAAGCTGAAGTCTCAGGTGTATTGGGAATTACACAGAGAGGAAAAGAAAGTCCAGAATAAGAACTGGAATACCAAAATGTGACGGGTGGTAGAGAAGAAGCTAGAACAGAATATAACAAAGAAATAATCCCAAATTAAAGAGAAAAAGCTTGGTGCCATGGAACTCAAGGGAAGCTATAATTTGAAACAGAAGAAAATGACCAATAGCCTTAAACACTCCAGAAAGGTCAGATTTTAGATCTGAGAGGAGACCATTAGATTTACAATTAGGAGGCCGCAGGTGACCTTTGGTGGGGCAGCCTCAGTGGAAAGCTTGATTGCAGTGGACTGTGAATTGGGAATGGGAAGAGAATCATTTCCAAGTAATGTTTGAAGAGCTTGAGAAAAGGTCAGAGGTTATCATTAGATGGGAATATAAAACTGAAGAAGCATTTTTAAAAATTATTTTGCCATACTTGCATTTCATAACATTCTAAACTGGCAAAAGATTTTCAAATACTTTCTGAATTATACAGAGTCACTTTTTATTGTGTTGTAAGAGACAAACTAGCCAACAAATAGGCAGTCTTTGGCTTTCTGTATTTCTGACCATTTCAAACAATACAGATAATCAGATTCGACACAACAAACCAAATTGGCCGTTAAGACAGGACAAATTCCACAGAGGCTATTTCGAGAACTAGTGCCTTTCATCATCATGACACAGACTGTGGTTTGGACACTTGCTCAAGGTTACATATAACCCACCTAATTGATATTATGGCTCCTGGACTCCCGATGGTTAATCATATCTACCTCACTCCTTTCGTAGATATTGTCCTTGAAGTAAACAAAAAACAATCCCCCATTCTCTAGTTTAGTGACCATTCTATTGAGCCATATACCTGTAGCTATTGTTTGATATTGGACATTTGACAATAGATAGAACCTATGGGCTAATATTGATGAGACTAAAGAATTCTTAGTGGAATCTGCAAATCTATTTCCTTTTAATAATGATAACATGATCAGCTGCTTTTTTCTGGGGGGGGGAGGGAGAAGGGTTCCATATTGATAAAAGTAATAGAGATAATTTCTGGTTTCTGAAAATCCTTAAGTGCATTAGACCAAAGCCTGGGGTCCTCAGAAAGGAATAATTGATGTAAATGATTAACACAATTTTCAGATTTTGGGTCATTGTATTTAGGGCCAGAGTCTTGATCCCCTATGAGGCTGTAATTAACCAATGGTCTGACTTGTGCCTGCTGGAAGGTTTCACTCATTTCCTTGGCAGTATTATTTCATCAGTTAGTTGGATTCTGTCCCGTTTATTTGGCAAAGATTTTGTAGAACCATGCTGTGTCCATTATCTTTCCCTGACAATGATTTAATCTTATTGCAAGAGTGTCAAAGCTGGTTATTATGCTAGGCATGCTATTCTTAGATCTGGAAAGATTTCTCCAACTTCATACGCATGCGCGCGCGCACACACACACACACATTTAGCTGTATGAAAAAAAAGAATCTCTTTATAACAAAGCAAAAACTATTAATTCATTTATTTTTATATGTTTGTCTGTATGTGAATATGTGTGTAGCCATTCATGTTCTAAGCACAGACCCAAAGGATAAAACTGTGGTAAGAAGTGGTTCTTTAGCTTTTAAGGATCTATTGAACATCTATTTGTCTATTGTATATATTAATTTAATAGGACTATTATGTCCTATGTAATGAGTTAGACTCTCTAAAAATGAATAAGGCATAGTACAAGCCTTTAGGAGCATATGCTCAGGGATGCTTTGGTACCTTTCTCTAAAAAACATGATAATTCCCTCTTTTGGAGAATGATTATAAGCTTTTTTCTTAAAACAAATTTGTTTCTTAGTTAATTTTGGCTGTTATAAGAAAAATACCATAAACTAAGTGGCATAAACACCAGAAAATTATTTTTCATAGATCTGGAGACCTGGAAGTACAAGATCATGGTGCTGGCAGATCTGGTATCTGGTGAGGGCTGCTTCCTCAAAAATGGCCATTTCTTCATTATGTTTTCACATGGCAGAAAGGGCTAGGAGCTCTATGGGGTCTCTTTAATAAAATCACTACAATTGTTTGAATTTGTTCGGAAAAATGTATTGTTATTCGAGAAAGACCAGCTATGACCTTTATTTTATTTTATTTTATTTTATTTATTTATGATAGTCACACACAGAGAGAGGGAGAGAGGCAGAGACACAGGCAGAGGGAGAAGCAGGCTCCATGCAGGGAGCCCGACGTGGGATTCGATCCCGGGTCTCCAGGATCGCGCCCTGGGCCAAAGGCAGGCGCCAAACCGCTGCGCCACCCAGGGATCCCCAGCTATGACCTTTAATCTTTATCTTACTCCACCATGATCCTAGAGTTTCTGGTTTTGACCTGAGCCCCAAAGGAGAAGGTGGTCTTTACAGAAATAAATAAAATAATAAAATAAAATAAAATAAAATAAAATAAAATAAAATAAAATAAAATAAAATAAAATAAAATAAAATACTGTATGGTATGTGAGAGGTGAGATGGGTTAGAATGACACGTATTATGGAAAAGAAATCAAACACTATTCAATTGGAGAACCAAGAAGGCCAGTAAACAAAGGAGCCTGGTGCCTAGGTTATAATTGCAAATAAGATAATGAGAGTAGAGTAGATGTCATTAAGAAAGTGACCTTTGAGCAAAATTTGTAAGTGAGCCAAGAGAATACCTGGGGCAAGGTCTCTAGGCAGAGGGGAGAGTGATTGCCAAAGCCCTCAGGTGAGAGTATGGCTGGCAAGTTAGAGAACGGCAAGTAGGCCACTGAGATGAAGTAGAGCAGGACAGTTAATTTTATGTGTCAATTTGAGAGGGCCACTGGACGTCAGATTAAGCATCGTTTCTGGGTTTGTCTATGAGAGTGTTTCCAGATGGATTTGAATTGGTGGACTTGGTAAGATAGATTGTGCTCCCCAGTATAACTGGGCATTGTCCAATCTGTTGAAGATCTGTGGAGATAGGGCTTTTAAAGAGAACTAAGGTAAAAAGAGGTCATATAAGTGGGCCCTAATCCAGTGACTTATAAGGATCCTCATGAGAGGGGTAATTAGGACACCGACACAGAGGGAGACCATGTGAAGACACAGGGAGAAGGTGGCTATCCATAAGCTCAGGAGAGAGGCCTCATAAGAAAAATCCTGTCGATACCATGATCTGGGACTTCTAGCCTCCAGAACTGTGAGGAAATACATTTCTGTGGTTTAAGCAAAAAAAAAAAAAAAAAGCAAAGGAAAGGGGAATGTGTCTTTGTTCTTTTTTTTTCCCCCTGCTTCACTGCTTGGACTGGGACATCTCATCTCCTCTTTCTCTGTCCTTGAACTGAGATTGACATTATCAGCTCACCTCATCCTCAGGCCTTCAGACTCAGATTAAATTACACCACCAGCATTCCTGGATGGCAGATCATGAGACTTCTCAACTCTATATTGCTTTAGCCAATTTCTCACAGCCTATCTATTTGTTCTCCTCTTTCCCCTCTTTCTTCTCATGAATAATCTTGGATTATTATATATATTATTCATACATATTTTATATTATATATATTTGGAATAATTATAAGATATAATTTAATTATTTATAGTTAATATAATTATTGTAAATAATATGTGGGATTAAACTGTATAGTATATAATTTAATTATATATTTTTCATTATACATGTTATATCTATATTATATACTATATATAATTTAAATATAGGATGTAATTTAATTATATACTATATTGAATATAGTATATTCTAGATATTTGGGATGATTATAGGATATAAATATATTTATATATACATATATATATATACGCACAGATATTTATATATTTATATATTTGAATCCAGAGTGGAAAGTGAATCCAGAATGGAAAGATTTAGATGTACCTGTCATTATTGCCTGTATCATAAAGATGTTTCTGAGGATACCAGCATGGAGAAAAATTATGACACGGAGCCAATGTAAACATAAACTTGTACTATTTCCTCTGATTAATAATTCTAGGATCGTTATGCAGCAGCTCGGGAAAGCTGTTCTATGTTAAGACAAATTGTAATATTTTAATAATCTATGATATAAACTGTCTTGTATCTATTCCAGTTTGATATTAGTTTGTGAGGATTCCTGTAGTTTTCATTTGAATGACTTCAGTTCCTGTAGTTTGCATTTGAATGGTTTCAGTTTATGTCCACTTTTCAATTTGACCTAAGGAAGCACTACTAGGTTGAGTGTGCCTAAGTGTTTGAGAAGCCTAAAGTCATTAAGATAAAACCTAACATCAAAAAATCAGAAGCCAAGTAACTTGTAGCCAAGTAACTATATATATATATATATATATATATATATATATATATATATATATATATATATTCTATTGCTCTGTTTCACCAGAGAACCCTAACCAACATACAGACTGAAGAAAAATAGGAATAAGAGGTGAGATCCAAGGAGTAATAGGGGCCAGAAGATAGAGCAATAGCCGTGTAGGCTATGTTTTTCACTTTTTCTTCCATGTAACACAGGAAATAATCAGAGGATCTGAACAGGAAAATCATATAATCTGATTTGCATTTAAAAGTATCTTTTTGGCTGCTGAATTTAGAACAAACTGTAGAGGGACATAGGTATAGAAGCAGAGGGATGGTTAAGAGGCTATTGCAAAAATATTCACAAGGAGTAATGGTCATCTCTGTCCTGTCATGTAAGTTACAATCTGAAATATGTTTTTTCTCAACTGTAGCTAGAGACGAAGACAGGAGAAGAAAGTTAAAGATGAGTTCTTTGTAATTGTCCTATCATAATTCCTAATATCATTATTATTAAGCAGTCTGCTGAGCAGTTTCAGTATTTAGTGGAGGTATATATTTTAACTCTAGTTTACAGAAGAGGAGTCTGGGTCAGAACTCAGATGCAGATCAATTGGACCTCAAAGCTCATACTTTTAAACATGCCTCACACTTTCTCAAATCCTTCGACATTCCTCAAATTCCTTGAACATTGCAAATATATTCCTTTATTAATTATTAAACAACTGATCCAAACAAATAATGTAAATAATATCTTTGTTTATTAAAGATATTACTTGTTTATTTGATAAAGAAAGAGAGCATGAGCATGGGGGGCAAAGGGAGAGGGAGAGAAAATCTGAAGCAGAGAGAGCCTGACTCTGTGTGGAGTGCAGGACTGGACGCAGGGCTTGGTCTCAGGACCCTGAGATCATGACCTAAGCCAAAACCAAGAGTCAGATGCCTGACTATAGCACCCAGGTTCCCTGAATGATGCAAATAGTATCTTTGAAGAGGTAGAGCAGAAAGTGGCCAGGAATGATATGATACATGCATGCCAGCCTCCTCTTGCCCTTGCTAATACAATTACATTACACTCCAGATTTGTTTTATTCCCATTATTGAAAAATTGGAGATATGACTTTTAACAGAACATTCAGTAGAGCAAATTTTCAGTATGGCAAAACAATCTAGTGGTCTTCAAAAGGTGATGAGAAGTTACGCATAACTCTTAAAGTACCCCAGGTTTAAAAGCTATCCTTGCCTGGGTCAACTAGTGTTACTAAAAGCTTTCGAAGTGGAGCTGTGGCAATCGTCTTCACTCCTCAAGTAATAAGGATTCTTTCAGCTTTCTATCTCACAGATGGATAAAAGGAACAAGGCTAGGTTTAGTTTGAACAAGAGATAAATAGAAGGTACAGACCACTCAGATTGTTTTGTTTTTGAAGATTATGGCCTACAATATGTCTCAGAGGGAGGACAATGCGGTTCTGGTATCTCAGTTTGTCTTATTGGTTTATTAGCTGTGAGTCCTTAGGCAAACAACTCAACCATTCTATGCTTCAGTTCTCTCATCTGCATTATGGGAATAATATTTACTCTATATCATAGTTAAATGAGATAATGCGCACAGCTCTTCCAGGGAACTATAAATATACTGATGATTTTCTGTTTTGCATGGAGCAATATTGTCTTCAACAATAGTGAGAAGCGGCATTACACAAGGAACAACATGTTAGTTGGCACGTTCTTGGCACGATGATGATAACTCAAATGTTTCTGCTGATCTAAGCACTTTCTCATAGTCAGAGTTTGTCCAAGCTAGTTGGAGCTGGCTGAGGCCACTTTAAGGAACCCCATTCTTCCATTTTGTGTGCCACTTTGTCTCTGTGGATATCTGTGAATATCATATAATTCTGCAGAGCTATCTGAAAATTTGTGAACATTACCTTCCTCTGCATTTTCAGTAAAGCTTATTCTCTGTAATAGGACCTTTGTAACATATTGCCAGAAACCCAAGTTGACAGCCATTATCAAAATTGAACAGTATTTAACACCACATGACCATACTCTCTTGCCAAATTTTCGACAAAATTAAAATTTAGGAGAATAATAATCCAATGAATTGCTGTCATACCTGTGGTCATTTTTTTATTAGACCAGATTCATAATGAGGCTCCTGCGAGTCAGTAATAACTCATTATCTGGGTCTCAGTCTCAGGAACATGCTGGGATTAGGCTTTGGTCAGGATCTCATGTACTCAAATATGGTCATGAGTTTTTTTTATCAAAAATTAAATCATTAAATAAAAATCTTGGCTCTGATGACCAAACATTTAAATAAAAATAAAACGCCAGAAAAATAGCAACTAATTTCAAAATGAAACCCAGCAGAATGACAAATTTACCTTTTGCCTACTTTTCATAGAAAAGTATTAACATTGTAATACAAGAATGAATATTTTCTTATTTTTTATCTTCTTTTCCTGGCAAAATATTTTCATGTGTTTCTAGATAAAGGCTGAGAAGGAGGAAAAATGTAAAAGTTGCCTTGCAAAAAAACCTATTGGCCTTATCATTGGTCTTTTTATCTTTGGTCAATGATGACAAGAACTATGCAATTACTGATAAATATTACATGATAGTGAATTGGGAAATTAAATACATTAACATAATACAGAGCAGAAAAGTAGCAGCCTCATTAAAAAGCAAGCAAAATAATACAATGATATAGAGCTAGTAGGAATTTCAGGTGGTCCAGTGCATTCTCTCACTTTTTAACTGAAAAAACTCAGTCTCTTTTAAATGATAGCAAAGGTTCAAACGAGTTTTTCAAAGAAGAGATGGCATATTAACCTAGTTCTGATGCCAATATCTTTAGAGTATATGCTTTTTTGTTGTTGTTGTTTGTTTTTTAGCAGTTGACATATATTTTGTGTAGACTCTGTTTATCTTTATATTTGCATCTTCAAACATACAAATAATGAGGTCATACTAGAATATGATTGAAAAAATATCTAATTTGTATTTAGCTGTTGAATTTTATGAGTTAAATGTCTCTCCATATCAAGTATGTTTTACCCACACAGTGCTTTAGGTGACATTTTCAAATGTGGAGAGGAACCAACTGTTCAGTTGTGCCCATTCATCTAGACACCATCATTTGCCTGTGATTTGAGCTCTGCAGTGTTCCAAAATACCTATGGGCGACTGATGTCTCTTAGCTCTCATTTGGTGTCAAATCAATGTGTACTATCACTGGAAAACTTTGTGAATGGCTAATAATATCCAAGGAGAAGGCCAACTATTCAGACGACACTCTTGCTTTCCCATGATCATTTTCCATGAGTGGTATCTTCCTAGGCTAATATACAACCCACCAAGGAGTAATTCTTCACTCTGCTTAATGGAATCACTATGCTTTCCCCACCCACAGCATGTAGGGTGGAGAACTACTTGACTTGGGTTTTACACACTTTATAAGTAAGTGGTTTGGACAATGGAAGAAAAAAAAAAGCAGTTGGTTTTATGGAACTATAGCTGTCTACATAGTTCTCAGCTGGGGGCAGACTTGTCCCAGGTTGAGGGTGGGGGCATTTGGCAATGTCTGGTGATGAGTTTTTTGATTGTCTCAACTGGGAGGATCTACCAACACCTAGTGGGCAGAGGCAAGGGTTGATGCCAAACCCTTTACAATGCACAGAGCAACCCTACTAGAACGAGAATTTTCTTACTCAAAAGATCATTATTGTTGAACTTGAAGAATCTCCTTACGACTTGAAATTTGAAACTTTCTCATCTCCCATTACACATCTTTTTTTTTTTTTTTGTCTTTCAGAAAGCAAATTATAAAAGGAAGTTTATGAGAACAGTCTTAACCAGTTCTGAACTTCACGGCTATCAATGAAACAAACTTTAAGAAGTCACTTTTTAAAACAGGCTTATGAAGCACATTGTCAACCGGCGCTCACAAATCATTTTCAGAGACTTTTACAAAGTCTTCTAAGACTTCCACCCTCTTGTATATGTTTAATACAGAAGGAGAGAAACAAAAAATCTGGAGAGAATTTTTCCTTTCCCCAACCCCGAGTTAAAGGGATTGAGAAAGCTACGTAGGGAACATCTGACATTCTAAGTAATGGTGAGGGTAGCTTGGTTTCTCCCTGCCACTGGTGAGTGAAGGAGCCCTTCCTCTGGCCAGTTCTCAAGATCTGAGTTAATGATGGGTTGTGATGCCCTGTAGCCAGCTTGACTGATGTTGTTTAAAAGTTACCTCCCTATAAGAGCTAGTGAAAAGGCTCTAGTGAGGCCATCAATGAATCCAGTTAAAAATCTTATTTCTTCCATGCTGTGAGGGAAATCAGGAAACCAGGGCTTTCTTCTAGGGTTGCCCCAACACAGAGTTCCATGAAAGATGCATGGGACACTGACACTGTCTAGTTCCTAGGCAGGCTCATATGCAAAAACCTCTCAATTCCCAAGGCCAGTCATGGGTTGTTCTTTCACCCCCAGATTCACAGGTAGGTTTTTCCCCTTCTAACAAATAATAAGATCACAAGAAATGAAAATGAGAAAAAAAAATAGCACAAGTCTTCAGGTCCCATAGTACACACTTAGAGCTTTTTCTGGAAAAAGATATTTTCTATGTGAGAAGGAAAAATGAAGGGGTAAAATAGGTCAGCAGGAGTGAAGCTTACAAATTGCAGGTATGCCACACTTTGCGTTAACATTTTTGATTTTAAAAGTAACTTTGGAAGAAGGGTCAAAGTCGAATTCAATGGGATAATATAATTAAAGACATTTTCAATAAGTCAGCACTTATTTCAGTTTCGTTTTCCCCTTGGAATGAAAACTGTGTAGGCAATTAGTTTAAATTAGGCTATGTGGGGCTCTTATTTGTATAACAAAAAATAAGTTTTTCTTTGTAATTAAATTTAATGGTGTTGCACCAGAGAGAAACTGAACAAGTTTCTAAGACATGCCTTCCCCTGGTCAACCCCGACTTCTGAGCTCTGTGGTTGTAGCACAAGCCATTGTGCCCCTTCCCTGACATGGTCTACATTTTTAACCTGGTAAGCAGATACTTCTAGCTGCAAAGGAATTTAAGTACATCATTTTTCTCCAAGATTCTTCTAAGTTCCAATGTCTTCTAGGTTGTTTTGATGTTGCTGAAACCTTGCTTTTGTTTTAATCCTCCTAAAGAATGTGAAGAACAGCTTCTAATTATCATGTTATCTGTATATGCACATGAATTTAAGATTGAAACTTTGGGACTGTTCCTGTGTTTTAAGCCTTCACTCGTGAACTGATTATTCATTACCAGGGCCTAGGTATATAACATGTTCATACACATGCACCCTAACATATATTCACAAAATATATATTCTATCACTTAAAATGTTCCTTCTGGGGTGGATGGGTGGCTCAGTCAGTTGAGCGTCAGACTCTTGATTTTGGCTTAGGGCATGATCTCAGGGTCCTGAGACCTCTGTGCTCAGTGGGGTGTCCGCTTGAGGTTCTCTCTCTCCCTCTCCCTCTGCCCCTCTTCCCACTCACACTTTCTCAAATAAATCAATACATCTTAAAAAAATAAAACAAAATGTTCCTAGTATGTGTAACTTTTATAATCAGAAAACTTAGTAAGGGAAAGAATACTTGCTCTGCCTCATGGCATGCCAAATCTAGATTTGGTTTACTTTTTCCATATGTTGTCCTTGGGAGCAAAGTGAGTTGGATTTCTAATATCAAACTCTCTTCTATCTATGAATAGGAACAGTGATTTTATATTAACAGAGACGAGATTTTGTGGTAGCTAGACAGTCTTGGATTTCCATCCCACTGTCATTCGGGAACTTAGTATTTCAGGGAAATTAGTTCAGCTCTGTGAGTCACAGTTCTTTCAGTCAGACATTGAGGTAAATAACAGGTTGTTGTGAAGATCAAATGACTTCATATACTAATAATGCTAAATGTAGTCATAACAGGCGGCTAACAGTTGATATTAAAGGTTATAATTGGGATCCCTGGGTGGCGCAGCGGTTTGGCGCCTGCCTTTGGCCCAGGGCGTGATCCTGCAGACCTGGGATGAAATCCGACGTCGGGCTCCCGGTGCATGGAGCCTGCTTCTCCCTCTGCCTGTGTCTCTGCCTCTCTCTCTCTCTGTGTGTGACTATCATAAATAAATAAAAATTTAAAAAATAAATAAATAAAGGTTATAATCATGGTTAACTGTTTTTATGGTTATTAAGAGAAAAAAATGAGGAGTCATCAGTTAGAAATTAAACATCAAATGATGCTACTCAAGTTTATTAAGTTGACCCTATTCTTTCTATCAGCATGACTCTGGCTTTCAAAGCAATTTAAGTTGGTTGATGATACAGTTCTAATATGGAACTCTGCCCTCCTACTCCTGCCCTGCCTTTTTCTCATGCCATTGCCCAGGCCTGGAATATCCTATCCCATCTGCTGCTTAGCAAATGGCTATTCCTTTTACAGATCCTAACCTAAGATATATTTATTCTGCAAAACCATGCCCAATCTTTCCAACTCCTAGGCATATTTGATATTTTTCATCATAAACCATTGATTATTGCCTAAAATGTAGATCTCCGTGGAAAACACCAAGTATCTACTGACAAATTGATAGACCTATGTCTGTTCACATGCTTAATGGGATTATAACATAATCAGAGCAACTCCACCGACACCCACCAATATCAACTCTTTAATTATTAAACACATTTTATGTACTCTGATTTTGCACTTTTTAATCCAAGAAGCTTCAACTGCTTTGTGAGATATTCTAGTTAACTCATATTTCCATGTCCATGAAAAGAGTAATCTATGCCTCTGAAAAAAATGGAGAAAAAAGTATAGATGAATGAGTTGCTAAAAATATAAATGTGAAATTGCTTTATTGATTAAGCCAAAAAACTCAGAGGAAAAAAACAAAAGTTTCCTCAAAATGTACAGATAAAGAATATGGAAGGCAATCAAGGTAGAAACACATCTTCAGAAGCAGCCTTGGAAAACGTTATTCTAGTTTGTTCCATCACACCAAACATAGCAGTAATTCTCCTAGTATCGTATATATAAAATTCTTTAATTAGGATATTAGAAGAAAATGCGTTGTTTTATGTCAAACCCATTTATATGGATTTGCTGTTTGTCAGAGGAAAAACAACCAGAAACCATTGCTCCTATACTAGTTGAGAAATAAGAACTTGTACTAGTATTTGCCATTGTGGATGAAGAAGCAAACAAACAAATAAATAAAACTTAACTAGAATATTTGTGAATCAACACACTTTCCTTAAGTGAACTAAAATTAAAAATTATTAAGATGCTAATATTTTACTATAAGTTTCATTTATTTAAACCTTCATTTAACATATATTTTGTCTTATTCAACATTTATATATTTAATAAATGATATATTTGATTCAAGCCTGGGATATAAATGTATTATTTTAAGTAACAGGTAATAGGTATTAATTAATTAAAAGAAGTAGCTAATTTAATAGAGGCTGAAGTATATCTGGTTATGAAAGTGATTGATCATTGATCTTTTTATTGAGAGATTAATCCATATCAAATGGTGATGCATCTCTTTCTATATAAGATAACTCTATAAGGAATTTTTTTGTTTGTTTGTTTGCAGAGGTAAGACAAGGAACAAGTTTGCCCTCAAGTGGGCTTCAAAGGCAGATCAGAGTTTCCAAACAGAGTGGGGAGAAATGTTAGGCTCATAGATTTACATATTAAGTGTAATAAGGAAGAAGCTAAAATATATGCCCCACTTTTTTATAGAAGCTGTTTCCCTGTAAGAACCTATACTTTCACAGGTGCCTCATTATGTACTGCATTATTGAAATGCCACACCACCACTTTTGTCAGACTTTGAAATATTCAAATATTATTTGGCATCCATTAGTTATTTGGTTAAATTTTTATTATGCTTGAAGGCTGTAATTCCTGCCCTAAATTGACATAAAACAAGTTTGAAAAAAAAAATCTCAATTTTCCCTTTCCCCCAATGGATATTGACTATGCTAAGAAATCTTCATATGGCAATGTCTTAAACTGATTTTTGATTTTTAGGTGCACTAAATTACATTATTCTTATAACTTGAGCAGCATCTGCCTTGTCTCAAGCAAATTAGTTTTAATTCCTCCTACCAGTATATGCCCAGACCATGTGTTCACTATAATGTAGCTCTTTTCCATTACCCTGGACTTAATTTTATCAGCAAATAATTTGTAACTTCAATTCAACATTTGCAATCTGTTCTGAAAATAACCTTTTTCTTTCTTTTTTTTTTTTTTTTTTTTACAATTTATTTATTTAAGAGAGAGAGAAAGAAAGAGAGTGCAGAGGAGGGAGTCAGAAGGAGAGAGAAAGAGAGAGAATCCCAAGGAGACTCCCTGAGAGTCTGCCATTATCGATAAATAAGCAAATAAACAAACAAATAAAACTTAAGTAGACTACTTGTGAATCAAGAGGCAGGGCTCAAACTGGGGCTTGATTTGAGGCTCGGCTTGGGACTTAATGAGGGGCTCGATCCCAGGACCCTGAGATCATGACCTGAGCTGATACCAAGAGTCAGATGCTTAACTGACAGTACCACTGTGGCACCCTTGGAAAGAATCGTAACTTTTAAGCTAAGTTGTTTTTCTCAGTGCTAAGAAAATAAGCATAACATCCATAGTCCCTGGCAAGTAGAAGTTACTAAATAAATCTGCAATGAATGAATAGATGATACCTTTCCTTTGTTATTCTAATGATCTGGAATACTTATTTCTTATCCTTTTTATATTCTAGGATTCACATGTTACAAAAAAATACTAAAAATTTGAGAGAAATAAAATATCACATTCTTTATCAGAGAACTTATTTACATGTTGACATAAAATAAATTTTATTGTGCTTGTCAGAGGTTAAGAAATAGCTTTCTTTGAAAAGAAAGCTAGGTTTCAAAAATAAATTAAAAAAAAAAAAAAAGAAAGCTAGGTTTCCGGGTTTTAATACAACCAGGGAAGGCTACTTCGTCGGTAGATACAAAATGAGTACAAATCATTTTTGAAAAGTATGTTTATAGAGTATTTTTCTTAACTTAAATAGACATAATTAAAAATTATAAAGAATTTAAGAATTAAAAATAAAGTTTAAAAAAATAAAAATAAAAATAAAGTTTACATATTATTATCAGCTAACTCTTGCTGAAATTTCAAAAAAAATCTTAAAAGTTTATTTTCTCATTCTGAAACTCAGGCAACATAACTGCCTTTCAATGTGGTAGGGGGAAAAAAACAGAGAATCATTCATCAGGTTTTAGTGCTTTCACCAGGATGTAGCCTGTGCTAGATCCTGGCCAGTGCAAGTCACTTGGGAATACCTAAAAATCAAGAGGGTGCTACGGTATAAGAAAACCTGAAATAGTGAGGAGTGGCAATCATAACTTGCAAGAAATTAATACCACTTAAAGGAATCAGTCTTTATTTTTACGCAAAAATGTTCAATTAAAAATAAAAAGCATGGCAGAAAAAAATGCAACCAAAAAATGTAATTTTACTTTAAAAATGCATGTAAGTAGGTAGAAAATCTTTCTGCTTATCTTCCCTGGTTTATCTTTATTTATCTGATTTATCTTTTCATATTCATAACACCTGATGAATACGTCATGAGCAGTACTTGTCACCACACAGGTTTTCAATATGTATTTTTCACAAAGAAAGGAATCAGCAGTCATGAATGTAATACCATATCTAAATATCTTGGGACACTAACTTTCCAAACTGTCAGAAAATTATAGGAGAGATGGAGAGGAGATAAAAAGTGACTTTGAGGACAGTTAATGAGGGTCTGAGTCTCGGGGGTCCAAATGTCCAGGGAGTCAAGGCCAGTGTCAGGAGACAACAGTAAGAACCCTGGGGAAGATGGACACTGCATTGAAGAATCATAGAATTTAACCTGAAAAAACAGAATCAGAATTTTTAGACAAGTAAAATCATATCAACTAATGACAAATGAACATAAGATAGTTCTTATTCACAGTAAGATTTCAAAACCAATTGACTGGACTTGTCAAGGCCCTTGTAGTACTGAGGATGTAAAATCCCCTTACAAACTTAACCATCATCTTCTAATTCTCACAGAAATCTCCTTTGCTGAATGTCTCACTGCATTATATAATTAATCACCTTAAATTTATGCTGATCATTACTATTCCTCTTTACTTCACTCTGTAAGAAATTTTACCCTCAAACTTATGGTCTCCATTTTATAAGGTACATTTTATAATGAACTTAGACATAATGGAATTTAACACTGTTATAATAACACCCTGATTAACCAGAATTTGTTCTGGTTAATTGCATTTTCTAATAATTACATTTAACAAGTAAATTCTATTCCTTTAAAATGTTGTCAAAATTCTTTCCTTTCTCAAATGCATTAGTTCATTTACGACTTTAATAAGTAAAACATAGGTGAAGATAATTGAATCTGTCTGATAATTGAGAATCTGGCAGTGCCTGGAGGGGTCTCATTCTGAAACTAAATTATCAACATTGTATTGTTCTAGAGAGGTAGATGTAAAGATTAACACAAATTTGAGTGACTCCAGAATTGAGCCAGGAAGGTTAAAATTTTCATGAAATACACACACACACACACACACACACACACACACAAACACACACCTTCCACTTTATGACAACCTTTTAAAGTTCAAGCCAAGCCAAATAATTTTTGATTAATTGAGTATTCAGTTTAATTGAATTCTGTTGATTCAAAGTCTTGTAATATTGAAAAAAAAGTTATTTTTCAAACTTTCAAAATTCATCCCAATTTCTCAGGGCGATAAAAATCCTTGAAATTATTGAATACGTAATACCTACTTGATTATACAATTATGTATGTGGGCATGTTGTAGGTTTATTCACACAATTATGGAATATTTCAAACAAAAAAAGTATAGAAACTAGTATAACAGATACTAGCATAATCATTTCCAAGCATAATTTTGCAATTTGCCACATGTTTGAGTTTTTAAAGAGAATATTACCTTCTCTCTCTAAAGATGTCTACCCTAAATTTACTGTCAATCATTTTATATTTCTATGTATTTATTCTATATTCTGCTTGCTTTTTAGCATTTCATACATGCATTTTAAATTTACATACCTCCATTTACTTATATTTCAGAACTATGTACTATATACTTTCTATGTAACCTCATACACATGTACATGCATACTTTTTTCCATATATAGCCTGTGTACATTACATATAGAATATATACATTAAATATTATCAAACTTTGTGTTAATTATAAGTATTAATCTACATTTTGCCCTTTTAAATTTTTGTGCAAGGTTAAGATTTTATCATTTTTTCCCATTTGATACTTAAAATTCTAATTCATTTATTATGTTGCCATGTGATATTTAATCATATGACTATAATTATTTATTCTCCAGTAGATAAACATTTTAGGTATTAAAAAATTCTTACTGTTACAGTGATAGAAAGATGTTATTAAACATGTATTCTGTATATATATACGAGAAAGATTTTCTGGAATATATGACCAGAGCCTAAAATTGGAGACATCTTCACTTGATGACATAAGGCCAAAAGTTCCCCAAATGAACAAAACACATATATACACATAGCAGCAAGGTTCTGAGACTCCACAACTTTGCCATACTTATGATGAGAATTTTAAATATTTGCTGATTTGTTACATTTATGAACATACCATTTTGGAGCAGTAACCTATATTTCTCTGTTGTTATTGATCAGCTCCATTTTTTTTTCTTTTTAAAGATTGTATTTATTTTAGAGAGAGATAGAGAGCATGAGCAGGGGGAGGGGCAAAGACAGAGGGAGAGAGAGACTCTCAAGCCGACTCAATGCAGAGCTCAGAGCCTGATACAAGGTTCTATGCCAGGATCCTAAAATCATGACCTGAGCTGAAACTAAGCGTCAGAGGCTTAACCAACTGAGCCACCCAGGCATCCCATCCATCAGCTCCTTAAAGATTTATTTCTCTATTTAGTTTTCCTGTTCAGTAAATTGTCTGTTCATGTCTTATGTCCAATTTTCTTGGGCAGAGACATTAATTAGTGATTTAATGGCATATTCTATTAGCAAGATTATGGAGGAGTAGTCACTACCTACATTGCTGGTGGGAATGCAAAATGACATGGCTTTTCCGGAGGCAAGTTTGACAATGCCTAGTAATATTACATGCGTGTCTACCCTTTAACTGAGCAATCCCATTTCTAGGAGATTATTCTGAATATAAACTGGTAAAACTATTTAAAAAAAAAAGGATCACAATCTGTTTGTTACAGACTATTTGTGTAGAAAATTTGGAAATAATTCAACCATCCATCTGGTTAAATAAATGCCATCAACAGAATGGAATACTGTGAAGCCACAAAAATAATGAGAAATAATTGTATATAGTATTACAAAATTATTTTATTTTTCAGTTAAAAAAACAAAGTGAATAAGGTAAGTGTATAGAATTTATATTTATATTCATTTATCTAAGAAAGATATATGTACATAGAACTCTTTCTTAGATAAATATATCTTCCATTTATGTGTATAGACATATATATGTAGAAGCTAGTCTTCTTTGTGCATATTCATTTTAGAGATTTAAATTCATGGATATATTTTAAATAAACACACTGAAAATAATTCTTAAAATTTGAAAGCAATAAAATAAAATAGTAAAATAAAATACTACTTTGTATTGAGTTGGTAATATAACCAGAGATGAATTATTTCAAATACCTATAACTAGAAAAAAATTTATATATATATATATATATATATATATATATATATATACCTATCAATATAACCTAACATTTAAAAAAATGGAAAAAATTCAAACTGTTTTCATTAATTCTGTTGTTAGTAATCATGTTGGTATTATTATGCTATGCTGAAAGTTTTATATAATTTTATATAATTAAATACGGGTTGAATATATTTTGCCATAAATAAATATACAAATAAAAGTACTCATGTACTTAATTAATTATATAATTGATTATGTTACATCACTAGGTCATACTTTTTATTGGTTATTTAATATCACTTTATGTAAAGGAAAATACATTTTTAAATTATGTGCATGAATTTTAACATTTATCTTTTTATGTGTAATGTCAACGTAAAATGAAAATATAAAAGCCCTTCACTCATTTGTAGAATTGTCAAGGGCAGCCCAGGTGGCTCAGTGGTTTAGAGCCGCCTTCGGCCCAGGTTGTGATCCTGGAGACCAGGGATCGAGTCCCACTTTGGGCTCCCTGCATGGAGCCTGCTTCTCCCTCTGCCTGTGTCTCTGCCTCTCCCCCTCTCTGGCTCTGTGTTTCTCATGGATAAATAAATCTTTTAAAAAAATCATCAAAATTACATAATTTGTATTTTGTATATACACCTGTGTTTCATTCTTACCACAATAGTGGAACATTATGTAAAACAAACTCAACTGTTTTTTTTTTTTTATTTTACTTCTTGATATATGCATAATGCCCTTTACCAGAGGCTTACTATTGAGCAAGAAGGACCAAAAGGAAGAAGAATTATTACTCTCTTTCCCTTCCCTTCTGTCATCAATGTCAGCATTAAGTATTTGGCTAATACAGAGAAGTAACACGAGTAAGAAAGAATATGACAGGGTTCATTAGTCATGCACATTTGTCAGAATGCCATTGCCTTCTTACTGCATTTTAAGCAAATTCGTGACTTCTTGGAGTTATTGTATTCCCCATGAACACAATACACTTAAGCTGTACTCATTTTGAGTCTTGCTGAGTTCTCATTATGGATCCCCCAGAATTCTTGGATCTTGTGAGACCTCAGAACCATCATTTGCAGATGGAGAGGCAAAGAATGACAGCAGTTGCACACAGGGTGTGTTCCTCCTCTGCTCAAATGCATGTTCCTTTGTCCCATTAGACTTCACTTACAAAACACAAGTTCAAAGGTAAAATTATTAAGAAGTTTAAGATAGTGACAAAAAAAAAAAAAAAAAAAAACAACTTACACTAAGCACAAAGCCTTCCTGAGCAAAGGACCTTGTGCAACTGCCCTGGTTGGTTGCCCATGGAGCCTGCTTGTGCACACTCACATCCTGCCTGAGTCCCAGAAATTTCGTTGTAAAATGTAGTTAATATCTACTGGTAAGGCTAAAACTGCTAATAAATGTATTTTATTTTCTTTTTAAAAGGGGAAAAGGTGAGGAGTGAGGAGGAGGGAGACCTTAAGCAGGCTCCGCTCAGTGCAGAACCCCAACATGGGGCTCAATCTCACATCTCTGAGATCTGACCTGAGTTGAAATCAACAGTCAGAGATTTAACCACCTGAGCCATCCAGGTGCCACTTGCTAATAAATTTCTTACAAAATACCTTATAGGGGCATGTTATTTTTTAGATTCTTTCCTTTTTTTAAGATTTTATTTATTCATGAGACACAGAGAGAGAGAGAGAGAGAGAGAGAGAGAGGCAGAAACATAGGCAGAGAGAGAAGGAGGCTCCATGCAGGGAGCCCGACATGGGACTCGATCCCAAGACGCCAGGATCACACCTGGACTGAAGGCAGATGCTCATCCGCTGAGCCACCCAGGCATCCCTAGATTCTTTTTTTTTTTTTTCCTAGATTCTTTCTATAGTCAGAGAAGTACATTATAAATTAAGAGTTCATGAGAATTAAAAATAGGTAAGTGTATTTCAGTGAAAAAAAATTTAAATGGAAGAAAGCATTTTGGCTGAGATTAATAGTAATTTCATGCTTCTCCCTCTGCCTATGTCTCTGTCTCTGTGTGTGTGTGTGTGCGTGTGTCTGTCTCTCATGAATAAATAAATCTTTAAAAAAAAGTAAATTTCAGTGAAAAGGGACATGTTTTACATAGAAGAAAAAGAAAGAATGGTTAATGGAGTAAGATTCAGGATCAGAAGAAGTTGGGCCCATAAAAATTATCATGAGATTGGCCTTTGGAATGAAATATGCTAAGTGGTCCTTCTAGACAGATAACAAGGAATTATAGTGACACTAATAACATCTAACCATCCTTTATTTTAATAAATCTTTCCCTGTCCTCAATTGCTAAGAAAATTTTTACCCATCACGTGTCCAAGGATTGTAAAAACCACTAAGGAGTAAAGCCATGAAGATATTTAAAATCAGATGAATCTTACTCAGATCTTGTTATACTATATTTATACTTGATTTCAAGACTTATTTTGTGAATTAAAATCTTATTCTGTTAACTTGTTTCTTACTAAATTATATATATGTATAATATATATATATATTATATATATATCTTTCTGTAAAAATCTCTTTTTAATTTTCTGCAATGTGTTAGGAAGAAAAATGACTCTATGTACATTGCAAGAGGTATTTAATTGTGATATTTTGATAAAATATGGACCATTATGCAAAATTTGGCATAATTTGACTACCAGATTGAGTAGATCTTAATATAACATATTGTAGGAGGACTTGCATGCCCCTACAATACTGGTAACAAGAGGAAAATAATTTATGAGAAAAACTGAAAAAAATTCTAGTTCATTTGACATTTTTATTTCTGAAATTCTGAATCTTTTTGTTTTTTTCCATTTATTTATTTATTTATTTATTTATTTATTTTTAGAAATTTTCCACACCACCATAGAATAATTCAGAAATGGCTGCCTTTTGCTTCAGCCTTTGGATATCAGCTACAGAATTGCGTATATTATTACTTGCATATTTTGACCTGTATGACATCTACAATGAGGACATGATATTGTTTGAGAGCAGAGATACAGATAACTTCAGCATAATAAGGTTTAGGAGATCCGTAAGAGTACAATGCAATAAGGAAGGTACAATGCCTATGGCGGCAGTTAGGAAAGAACATTGCTGAAATGAATCATGCCCAAAACATAGAAAGTGTTGGGATGAAGCTATTGAAAGTGTTATATAAATATAACATTAATAGAAAAAGGAAAGTCATAGACTTTCAGAAATTAAAACAGGAAGCATTTTAGATGTCACCTCACAGAGAGTTCCAGGGTCTCTGTAGATCTATAACAGAAAGTTCTTCCCTCATGAAATATGTTGACTAAAGTTATCCTAAACTTGTATCCTAGACTTATAAGAGATAATAATATGCAAATGTGCATCAGGACTTTTTAAATATGAGGAATGAGAAATATTTCTCTTGTTTCTTACACTTCCAGGCCCCCCCTTTTTTTTTCTGTTGAAAGGATCTATCAAAATTTAGAGCTCCTCTCAAGCACTGCACTTGGCAAACACTGATTATTTTATATGATCCTGAGGTGAGTAAGTGGCTTTTTAAAAATTATGCAAATAATTAATGGCAGTGTGGAAAGGGCAAAGGATATGGATATTGTAGGACACAGCTTATATTTTTGTCATATACCTATTCAGTCTTCATGGCAACTCTAACTCATAAGCATTATTGTCCTCATTTAAGATGAAGATGGAGGTTCCAAGAAGGGATATCATTTAGTCACAGGGGTACTAAATAGAACAGCTCTGATTTTGTTCCAAACTGGTAATATATTCTTTCTATTGCAAAACATAAAACTAAATTTTAATTCAATTTTAATCTAAAAGATGCATTTGGATATGACTCAGTAATGTTTATTAAAAAGCAATAGCAAAAAAATAAATAAATAAAAAATAAAAAGCAATAGCTAACAATTAAGAGCTTTATAGTACTTACTAACTGCCAGGCAATATTCTAATGAATCTTTCTTTCTTTCTTTCTTTCTTTCTTTCTTTCTTTCTTTCTTTCTTTCTTTCTTTCTTCTTTCTTTCTTTCTTTCTTTCTTTCTTTCTTTCTTTCTTTCTTTCTTTCTTTCTTTCTTTCTTTCTTTCTTTCTTTCTTTCTTTCTTTCTTTCTTTCTTTCTTTCTTTCTTTCTTTCTTTCTTCTCTTTTTGAGAAAGAAAGTGTGTGATTGGGGGTGGGGAAAGGCAGAGGGAGAGAGTATCTCAAACAAGCTCCATGCTCAACGCAGAGCCCGACATGGAACTTGATCTCACCACCCCAAGATCATGACCTGAGCCAAAATCAAGAGTTGGATGCTTAACCAACTGAGCCCCAGTGATTAACTCAGGCACCCTTAATGAATCTAAAAACACACATTCTATATGATTTAATACAATACAAGGAGGTAAATACTACAAAAGACAGGTAAGGTGGGGCACCTGTGTGGCTCAGTGGTTAGGTGTCTGCCTTTGGCTCCTGTCATGACCCCGGGTCCTGGGATCGAGTCTCACTTCAGGCTCCCTGTGGGAAGTCTGCTTCTCCCCTTGCCTCTGTCTCTGCTTCTCTGTGCCTTTCATGAATAAATAAATAAAAATATGTGAAAAAAAAAAAAAAGATAGGTAAGGTAACTTGTCCAAAGTCCATAGTTCATAACTATTGAAGCTATTATTTGAAGCCAGATGTTTTGTCCCAAAATTCTAAATACATGTTGTGTCTTAGGGAAACAATATAGAAAATTAAAAAAAAAAAATAATTGTCATGTTTTGAGTTAAGTAACCCAAATATCTATTCCATAAATTTTAGAGCACCTGCTATGTCCCTAGTGTTCAAAACACTAGGGATATTAAAAAAAAAAAAAAAACAACTAGGCATATAGTGCTAAACCGGACTAAATTCCTTTTTCTTATGGAGCCTATATTTTCATGAGGTGGAGAGTAAATTTTAAAATAAAATGAAGAAAAAAAATAAAATGAACATAAACTGAGATAATGATAAAGACTAAGAAAATAGGCAATATACTAATTAAATAGGCACATAGATTAAAAGGGGTGTGCTAGTATAGAACTGCGGTCTACTCTAGGTAATTAGGGTGGGTAGGAGGTGCTTCACCTACAAAGTGCCATGCGAGTGGAGTTCTGAGTGATGAAGCATACTCCAGGGAAAAGTCTGGAAGAGCACGTGTAGAAACACTGCTTTAGCAAAGATCTGCAGTGGATGACCTGGGCTAAAAAGACAAACCAACAAGCTGGCCAATAACCTATATTGAGGGTATAGAATCTTTTTTTCTAAATGAAATGAAATAAGAAAATTTTGCCTAGTTTTTGAAGAGAAGAAAAGAATGGCTTAAGTATCCTGTCCACATCTGCTTAAATATTCTTCAGCTGATTTTCAACTGCCCATATCTGCACCTCTTTGGGGCTTTCTCCGAAGCTTTGTAAGGATGAACTGCTCTCACACGAGTAGGCAAATGTATTGAAAATCCTGAGGCAGCCCTCGGGCAATGACTGCTGTCTATAAATACCATAGTTCTCTCACCTTTCTGGTGGGATAACTCCAAGGAGTCATTATCCAGAGTTTCTTTGGGAAAATAAGCTTTAATAAGCCACAGAGATAGCACGCTTTATTGGCTGTCTTTCTTCCTTTTTCCACTCCCATCTTATATATTGTTTTTCTTCCAAAAAAAGATTCTCACACATGAATCTTTGTCTAGCATCTGCTTCTGGTGAGAACCAAACTGAAGCAACGTTGATTTACTTTCTAAAATGATGGCTTTGGTTTATGGTAGAAGAAAAGATTTGTGAAGCACTCTTAAATCTTTGGCTTGAGCAACGTTGTTGATGGTGATGCCGTGTGCTGACACTGGAGATTTGGAGGCTAGCCAGTCAGTGGAATGAGTTAATCTATGTGCAAAATGCTAATTGTGAGTAGAGTTCGGCATCTCAACAGTGACATCAGGTAGACAGAACTTTAAATTTGTTGGTGCCGAGAAGGAGGAGAGATCAGGGTGGGAGATGTTCTAGAAGTCAGCAATGCCTAACCAATCTTTCACTTCATAGGTCTAAATGAGATCAACTAGAAAAAGTGTGATAAGCAGAAGAGACTTTTGAGGACAGAGCTGTGGTGCACAAACTTTGGCGAAAAGCTAGAAGGGAGATAACAAAAAATATAAATAAAAATTTAAAAAACATCCAGGGAGTTGAGTGACAGTTAGGCAAGAGTGGCAGCTGCAAGAAAGTTTGAGCAAAATGATCCAAAAAGATTGGGATCCTCAACTGTGTCATATGGCGGTGACGATTCAAAGAACATTTAAAAAAAAATGTTGCATTTGGTAAGACAGAGGTTATTGGTGATTTGACAAGTGTCATTTTGCTGAGCTGGTAGGAACAAAACCTTAATGAAGGCAGCAAAGAAGAGACTTGAAGGTGAGATGACCGATAAAGAAATTATAGGCTAATGGGAGATTGTTTATGGGAGATTATCAGTATCTGGACACACACATAATCGATTCCAGTCTGTCTCCCCATTTCCAGTGATATTGTGTTTGTACACTGATAGGATGGAATCATGTTTACTGTCTACTGATAGAATGGAGCCATCATCAGAAGAGGTTTTAATGACTTTTATAGCAGTTTGTCAACACACACACACACACACACACTCACGCAGTCACACAGTATGACTAAAAAGTAGAAGTTGCTTGAAGGCATATTTAGCTGAATGCTGAAAGGCTGCAGGTTGAAGTCAGTAATAGGCTAAAATTAAAATTGAAGCTCACATCTCTTGTTTAATGAACACCTCTAATTGAAGAATAAATAATAAATTGAGACGCCTGGGTGGCTCAGCGGTTGAACGTCTGCCTTTGGCTCAGGGTGTGACCCCGGAGTCCCAGGATCGGGTCTCGCAATGGTCACCCCACATGGAGCCTGCTTCTCCCTCTGCCTGTGTCTCTGTCTCTCTCTGTGTGCTCTCATGAATACATAAATAAAATCTTAAAAAAGAAAGATAAATCTTTATTTTTTAAGAAAGATCTTTCGGAAGAAAGAAGAAAGAAAGAAAGAAGAAAGAAAGAAAGAAGAAAGAAAGAAAGAAAGAAAGAAAGAAAGAAAGAAAGAAAGAAAAAGAAAAGAAAGAACCAGACTTTCTATAACACATTAAACACATACATCATGCATTCTTTAAAAAAATAAATAAAAATAAATAATAAATTATAGTCGATGGCATTTGTGATAGTGTTGTATGGGGACAGAAGGTGGCTACCCTTGTGGCGAGCACAGCCTAATGTATAGAGTTATCAAGTCACTGTGTAGTACCCCCAAAACTCATGTAATGTGTGCCAGCTATACCCCTGTAAATAAAAGAATAAATAATAAATTATACTTAGACTTAAGTAATCATATTTCATTTAAAAATTACATCAACCAAATTTAAGCTTGAGAATACAGTGTAAGAAAATTATTTCTCAGCACCGTCCATGGCTAATTTCTTCTGTGGTCACTAAACTGCTCATTGTGATGCTAAAACACTTTTATTTTCAGGCAGCACATGTAAGAATATCACTCACCTTTTGATGCAAAGCCCAGTATTTTTATTCAGATTCATAGCTGGAAGAATTACCAAAAAAACTTTGTCTTGAACTAATATAAATGGAGGGCAGCTTATACAAATCATGTCAACAATCTTTAAGTTTTTGACCTCCAAAAATTCAAACTGAAAAAAAAAAATCTTTTCAGAGCATTTTTTTGTCAAGTCTGTTGTTTTGAAATTTGATTAGGGAGAACAATACATGTTTTGAGTACCTCAATTTTCTCTAACATTCTTCTCTTTTGTTCCTGTTCCTTATATAATTATAGTACCTGTCGAAGATGATTCTTCATGAATGTTACTCTATTGTATAAGATTTTTTAGTTTTTCCTATTTCTAAGATGAAGGGTTGAAGTGACAAAACAGATACTCTGATTTTAATTCATTCTTACAAGGTCTAAAAGATTACCAAGCAGGACATTTTCATGAAAAATAAAAGGATGACACAGATGGAATTAAATAACTAACAAATAACAATAAATAAATAAATAAATAAATAAATAAATAAATAAATAACAAATAATCATCAAAATTTTATTTTAATGTAATTAATGCATGCATACTAAATGACCCTGCAAAGTAATATTATAATGTAATTGCAAAATTCTTTAAATGATTACTTAATTTTTATAAGCATATTTTGATCCCAAAAAGGTATAATAGCTTTTCTACATTGATTTAGCAAATGCATTCAGTTCTGCTACTTATATTAGCTCATAATCTATTTCTTTTCTTATCTAACTACTCGCCAGCTCTTAATAGTTTCATACATAAGTAGATATATGTGTATACATGTTTAGGTTGCATCTACTTTGCATGTGTCTAGTTCCAGATCAGCTGTCACTGTGAAAACACACATCTTGACCACTTCCTGTGTGTAAAGAACATTTTCCAGTTTTCCTGTATTGTGGTTGCCCTACAATAAACTCAATTTTTCCCTTTGTTAAATACAATCACAGAGACCTTTTAAGTATTCCTTTTCTCATTCTATTTGATAGTTGTTGTTGTTTTTTCATAAGGAAAATAAGCAAAAAGCTATAATGTAAATAGTAGCTTAAAAACTCCAATGGGAGAGGCACCTGATGGCTCAGTTGGTTAAGCATCTGCCTTTGGCTCAGGTCAGGATTCCAGGATTCTGGGATTGAGCCCTGCATGGGCTCCCTGCTCAGCAGGGCGTCAGGTTCTCCCTCTCTCTCTGCTTCTCCCTTCCACTGGTGCTTTCAAGTAAATAAAGGAAATCTTTCAAAAAAATTCCAATTGAAGAAAATTTGAATGGAATGGCTCCCCAACTTCATCAATTGGCCCATCAATCTCCCAGGCCCAGGCAAGAAGGTAGACATAAAATCACATGGCTATTTTTTTTTCAGGATCTTTGAAGTCATAGATAGGCATATATATACATATACATATATATAGGCATATATATATATGCCTATGTATATATATATATATACACATATATGCATAGAAACTAGATAACACAAGGAATAAATCCTCCTCTAGTTCCTCTGGAGAAGGTGAGGCCTTCATGACACCCTGATTTCATCCCAGTTACAGTGATTTTCAAACTCTGGCTTCTAGAACTGTGGAAGAACATTCCTGTTGTTTTAAGCCAAAAAGTTTGTGGGAATTTGTTACAGCAGCCATAGGAAAGTTATATATCTAAATATGTTATGTTGTTATTGTATATAGGGATATTATATATTATTTTTATTATTACATAATATATAAAATATGTAACATATAATTATTATAAATCATTATACATCTATATTATATATTATGATTATTATCTAGATACATATATAGATACAGATAGAATTATACAAATAGAGCTATAGATATATAGGTGACATAGAGATATAGCTCTCCTTTTCTGTCTTTATCTATGTTCATTTCAATTTAATTCCTACATCCAGCAGGTAAATGTTTTAAAAGCTCCTGAGGATTTATGGATGAATGTGACCATATCTTTGATTGATTCAAAACATACTCATTGGACTTGTAAGATACTATTCTATTAAGATGCCAATGTTTTTGAACACTTCAAACATATGCCCTTCAGGTCCTTTATATTTGTTGTTTTCTTTTTAACTTCTCCACTCCAATTGTACTTACTGCGTGCATCCTCATAGTTCTCTTGCTTACTGATCTCGTGAATATACTCAAATGTCCCCCATCTTGGTGAGGTCTTCTCAGATCATGTATTTTTTTTAACCTTTTTAAAAATATAATCTTTGTTGCCAAGGAAGGCATTTATTTTTATTTATTTATTTATTTATTTATTTATTTATTTATTGTCTACTTGGTATAAAATTTCAGCTTCAGGAGGCCAGGGATATTTTTTTTTATGTTTTATTCATTACTATACCTCAATAACTAACACATACTAAGTACACAACAAAATATGTAGTGAATGAATGAGTGGAAGCAGATGAGAATGAATTAGAGTCATGAAGCCCTATATTTAACTCCCTTGTGATTTTTCATTTGCTTCATGTGTGTGAATTAATTAATTAATTAATTTGCTTTAGATACTGGGTTTTAAACGTCTTTCATGGGCATAATGAAAATAAATTATGAACCAAGTTGCCATTCTACTAATAAGATCAAGGAGCAATCATTTATAAAGTAGGATTAACATATATTGCCACATAGGAAGTCTATCCATTATAGATTATAATGACATAATATAATGTTCTCACAATTTTTAAATAAGTTAGAATTAACAATAATGTTTTGAAATAGTGAGCTAATGTATGTTTTTCTATATGTTAAGAAAGAAAAGATATCTTGGATATGAGCCTGAAGTCTGACAATATTTGAATAATAATGTAGTCTAAATTGTGCATTAATCCCTCTTGTCTAGTTAAATAAGCTCCTCTTCTACCCACATGACCCACTCTTTTAAGCTCATTATGTGTTTTCCTGAGCTACCTTCTCTAATTTAATTTTAAGTAATATCCTCTGTGATTTTTTTAGCTTGTATAAGAAGATCATTTTTAAATCTTGTCTTAAGACTTCTCTTCTGCATACCAATTCCATAATCTTTTTTGCTCATATCTACTTACATGTCCAAAGCGATTCCCTAATTACAACAAAATTATCTTTGTTTTCTCTAAAGAGCTATTTATCTTTCTATACTGAATGATGATATTTGTTCCTTTCTACCCTTTGCCTTGCTCATGGTATCATTACTGTCATCATTATTATCATGATTATCTTTCACGTTCTGCTTATGGATTAGCAACTGGGTAGCCTATATAAACTAAAAGCTTCCTGTGGGATCATTTAGGATGTGATATTTGATTTGTCTTCAAATGGCCAGTACATTATTATTCTTGGTTTCTCACTGAGTTGAACATAAAAATAAAAATATATTTTCAGAGTATATTTTGGTTTAAATAATTTCACAACGGCATATTTTTATCTTCCCAGCCATGAAGAAGAACTCAAACATATTGTCACTTCATTTCCTTATTTATTATAAAGGGAAATATAATAAAGTCTATATACATATTTTACTATACTATTATCAGACTGCAGTAAACATTATGTGAAGAGTACTTTGAAAAATACAAAATCATATTTAAATGCAAGAGCACATTCAGACAAAACAGATATTTATAAAGCTGTCTTATTGATTTTAAAACTTAGGAATAAAAAGATTTAGTTGGAAATAAAATAGAGATCCTTTGTATCATAAAGCTTTAGAATTATATTACCCTAATTATAAAACGGATACTTAGAAATTATTCAAATATTATACTGTTTCTAAGATAGTTGGAAGAGAATTGAACATCTCACTTAAAGTTTTATTTTTTGTTTTCCGGGGCTTTTATATTAGTATAAATGCATCTTAAATAATGTGACACCAATGCAAGTCTAGCTAACTTAAACAATGGAAGAGAACTGTATTCTTTCAAACAGGCATATATACATACTTGTGCATATATAAATTTGTTACTGAAAGAGGCAACAACAAATGTTATCTATACCTAACACTGTGGACAAAGGAAAAAACAAAAGTTATGGACTTACCTAACTAAAGAACAAGCTCAAAACTTTAAAAAATACAGAGAAATTTCTTTGGGATAAAGAGAAATTTATTGGACAGGTTAGGAAAATAAACATTAACCATAAAATAAAGGACTTGATAAATTCAACTATATTAAAATTCAGATCCTCAGGACACCTGGGTGGCTCAGTGGTTGAGCCATTGCCTTGGGCTCAGGGCATGATCCTGGAATCCCAGGATCAAATCCCATATTGGGTTCCCCTCAAGGAGCCTGCTTCCGCCTCACCCTATGTCTCTGCCTCTCGCTGTGTATCTCGCATGAATAAATAAATATAAGCTTTAAAATAAATAAATAAAATTAAGATCCTCTGATTATGAAAAAACACCTGATATAAAGAGAAAGTCAAGCCAAAAAGAAGAGATTTCAACACATATAACTATCAAAAGATCAGTGTGAAGAGCATATAAAGAATCCCAACAATCAATAAGTAAAAGAGAAACAATTCAGGCAAAATATAGACTTAGTCCAAGTATTTCATAATAAGAGAAATAAAAAATACTTTAAAAAAATGTTCAGACACTCTGGAAAACAGTGTGGATGTTCCTCAAAGAGTTAAAAATGGAGCTACCGTACGATCCAGCAATTGCACTACTGGGTATTTACCCCAAAGATACAGATGCAGTGAAATGCTGGGACACCTGCACCCCAATGTTCATAGCCACAATGTCCACAATAGCCAAACCGTGGAAGGAGCATCAGTGTCCTTCGACAGACAAATGGATAAAGATGTGGTCTGTGTATACAATGGAATATTACTCAGCCATTAGAAAGGACAAAAACCCACCATTTGCTTTGACATGGATGGAACTGGAGGGTATTATGCTGAGTGAAGTAAGTCAATTGGAGAAGGACAATTATCATATGGTTTCACTCATATGGGGAATATAAGAAATAGCGAAAGGAATTATAAGGGAAAGGAGGGAAAATGAGTGGAAAAATTAGAGAGGGTGACAAAACATGAGAGACTCCTAACTCTGGGAAAGGAATAAAGGGTAGTGGAAGGTAGGTGGGGGGTGGGATGGGGTAACTTAGGTGATGAGCACTGAGGAGGGCACTTGATGGGATGAGCACTGGGTGTTATACTATATGTTGGCAAATCGAACTTCAATTTTAAAAAAAGTAAAGAAAAAAAATGTTCAGAGGTGCTAAACTATTTTACTAATTTGAGAAATGCAAGTAAAAACCACAAAGTGGAACCATGTAAAACATAGTCAATTGGTTAATATAAGTAAGTCTAATATTGGAGAGAAGTGAAAAAGAATATATATATAGTCATCACACATTTTATTATAATGCAAATTGTTATAATTACATCAAAAAATGACTTGACAAATCTTATGAAACTGAGTACCACTTTCTTAATGACACAGCACTGATCAGGAGACACGCATAAGTTTATTCATACACTGTTCCTTATAGTAGCACAGTGAAACAAGCCAATGCCCGATCACGAGGGAAAGGAACAAATGACTATTATATATTCATATGATGGAATATTAGATGGTTATATGAATGAGCTAGAGCCATATGCAACTACATGCATAAATCTTAGTAACATAACATTGAATGAAAAATGCAAGTCATAGTAAACTATGTAAAATATGATTGAATATTTAATCCTAGAATTGGGTAATAGATTATGAATATTTCCATAATATTCAACATCAATAAATCAGTGAAATAGAAGAGCAGAGCACATGAAACAATAAACACTATGACTTTAACCAAGGACATGATTAATTAAAATGCGCCTGCATAAAAAAATGCAGAGGTGGGAACTGATAACTAAATTTGAAGTAAAGAATCTGCAGAATTACACAACTCTACCAGTTACCATAATTAAATAGACCTCCATCTTCCCATCATTAATAGAGGAATGACCATATTATCTATTTCACTAGGGTGTTGTAAAAATTAAATAAAACATATAAATAACATAGCTAAGTAGAATAATATTTACTAAGATAATATGTAATTAAAATAAATAATAATTAAACTAAATAAAAATAAATCACAGTTAACCCGGGCTGTGTTTTTTTACAGAGGCTTAAGCCTCTGCTTCTCACTTATTTTATTTTACTTTTTTAAATCCTGTTTTGAAGATCTCTTTTGACGATTGCATCCAGTTCAGACACTCAGCTAAAATTTCTCCAAGGGCAAACTACAAAAATAAAATTTCTCTATTTTAACCTCCATACTAAAGTTTATGGATTCATTTTTTTCTTCAGTTCACATGTGGATTAAATAGATATATGACAGATACCACGGTGGAGGCAATGTGGCACAGGAGAAAGAACCGTCGCGTTAAAATCAGAGTTGAATTTGAAATAGTATTTTTTTTGTAATGACATTGGAACATTCATTTTTGCCATGTTTTCTGTCAGATTCACTTATTATTAAATCAGAATAACAAAGCTCACCTTTGCTGACCATTGTGAGAAAAATGACCCCAGAAACCATCCACTAGTTTTCACAAAGCCCCTAAGTCCTTCTTCTACTTTTCTGATTATCATGACTAAAATCCAGTGTTTGACACACAAAGCTAGAAACGTTGAGTAACTCTGCCTTAACTCAGCCTCTTTCATTTTAATTTGTATATATTTTAATGTCACCTTTAAGAGGCAGAGAGAAATTTGAAGTCAAGGGACAAGAAATGGCCTTAACTGAATGTAAATCTTGGTTGACACACATCAACTCACAATAATAGTAATGGTACGTAAGGTATACCTCATGCTTAAAATTTGCCAGGCATGGTTCCAGGTGTGGCTTTTTATATTTCATTTGATCCTCATACTAGAGTTAGAGGATTAATAGTCTTAGGAAGCATTTTCGTATAGATGAGGAAACCGAGACATAACGTATTATGGGCCAAATTGTGTGTTTCCCCCTCCAATTTCATATCTTAAAATCCTAACCCCCAATATCTCAGAATCTGTCTCTATTTGGAAGTAGAATCTTTAGAGAGGGAAATAAGGTTAAATGAGGTCCCTAGGGTAGGTCTTTAGCTAGAATGACTGGTGTCCATATAAGAAGGGGATATTAGGACACACACACACACACACACACACACACACACAAAATATGAACACACCGGAACAAGAAGGCCATCCATCAGTAAGCCAAGGAGAGAGGCCTTAGTAGATCTCAGACTTTCAGCCTCCAGAATTGTGAGGAAATAAATTTCTGTTGGTACTTTGTTTTGGCCATTTGAGCAAACTATTGCAGGAAGTTTCCCAAGTTCATCCAGCTACTAAATTGTAGAGGTGGAATATAAATCAGGCTACTCATCTGAGTGTGCACTGTGAACAACTCCTCTGCAAACTTCTGCTGAGAAAACAGGATGAACTCAAGATGGTCTGAGACTGGGAAAGTCCCTGAGGCTTGCCAAGGCTGTGCAAGACACATCCTTTCTCACAATCTTACACTACCAACACATTTATTTAGTTACTTTCTTTTTTCTATAATGAACAAGTGGCTTAAATATTTGGCACGCCTCAAATTGTCTTACTTGCTGTATCTGCTTCTTATCTTCCTCGATGTGTCTCTTTCCTCCGTGTCTAAACTCTAAATTTCCTAGGGCTGCTATAACAAAATATTACAAACTTTGTAGCTTTAAACAACAGAGATTTATCCTTTCACAGTTCTAAAGGCTATAAATTTGAAATAAAACTGCTAGGGAGACCACTACTCTACTACACACACACACACACACACACACACACACACACACACATACAGAGAAACCATATGAACACACTGGAACAGGAAGGCCATAGGTAAGCCAAGGAGAGAGGCCTTAGGAGATCTCAGACTTTCAGCCTCCAGACCACTACCCTGTGGTCTCCCTAACAGGTCCAGGGAAGGATCTTGCCTTGCCTCTTCCTAGCTTTTGAGAGTTACGGTCAATCCTTGCCATTTCTTGGTTTGTGACAGCATAATTTCAGTCTGTCTCCATTTTCATTTAGCATCCTTCTCTCTGTCCGTGGCTCTGCACCAAAAATTCTGTCTTATAAGGAACAACATCAGACATTGAATTTAGGGACTACTCTATTGACATATGAGTCCATCTTAACCTGATTTCATCTACAAAGACCATATTTCCAAATAAGGTACTGGAGGTTACCAGTACCAACACACACATATCTGTTGTGGGGCACAATGTAACCACAACACCTCTAGAGACTTTTTTTTTTCAGCCAAAGAACTACATGAATCAAAAATGCAGTCACACTGAATCTAAGCAGACCAAAATATTTGCAGTAGGTATGGCCTATTTTTGAACTTTTATTTTTTAATATCATATAGAGTGATTAACTGTATTTGGTCTCCTCTATGAATTCAAGTATAGGACCATATCTCACTAGATACTTAATAAATGACTAATTAATGGAAACAAAAATGATTTCCAAAATCTGCTATTTTTCAATATTGGGATACTGACACAGTGAATCTTCTTCATTCACTTTTGAGTTTAGAAATATGATTATAACCCATAGAGAAAAAGAGACTAGGAACCAACAGTGGCTGGCAAAGTTTATTACTTTAGCTAGATTAAGCTTCTTAAAAACTGGTGCCATATGGTATATTTCCATGGGGCCTTTTTTTTTTTTATGTCCCTCTGACATTTTGCACCTTCCTATTATAAAAGATCAGTGATAGAATAGTTGTTCCCTCTAAGTTTGCATCAAGTTTCTCCTTGTTGTCCATCTTCATTTACTCATTTTGTAAATATTTACTGATTGCCCATATGTGCCAAACACAATGCAATGAAGATTAAAAAACGAATATGAAAAATCTGTACCTTAGAGTTTCCAATCATTTTCACATTTCTTATATGTATTTTTAAAGATTTTATTTATTTATTCATGATAGACACAGAGAAAGAGAGAGGCAGAGACACAGGCAGAAGGAGAAGCAAACTCCATGCAGGGAGCCCAACGTGGGACTCGATCCTGGGACCCAGGATCACGCCCTGGGCTGAAGGCGGTGCTAAACCGCTGAGCCACCCAGGCTGCCCTGTTATAATTTTTTGAATGAAAAAGCTAATGCCTTCCAAATTATTGTGTTCTTTTACTTATTTTATGTCTGTTGCATTACTCATGTCCAAGCAGCAAACAAAACAGGAATCAAAAATATACAAACTCCTTGAAGACAGTCTGCCTTGGCTATTTCATGAATATCCCTTGAAGATCCTGTGAAGTGTAATGTGTTGTGATAAATTATATATGTGCTGCATCACTGTGAGATAATAGAGAAGAAAGAAAATTAATTTGTAACTTTAAAAAGAAAAGCTTTTATGTTGTAGAGATTGGAAGTTGATACTGTAGTTTTCTGCAGCAGAGTTTAAATCATCGTAGTATATTGATAATATCACACGTCACCACCCCCATCCTTCAATATATGCCAATTGCTAAAAGACAGATGAACAATACCTTGATCAATAAGGTAGATTCATTATGCAATTAGGGAAGTAATTAAGGATGTGAAAGATACACCAATACTTTTGCCACGGTGAAAACCAAATAGAATGCCACTCACAGAAATTAGACTGTTATTGCCTTTTCTGGAAGGAAAATGTACAGATTTTATTCCAGGTCAGCTAAAAACTTGCATTATGCCTAAGAAAGTAGAACATTGCCACAGCCTTTTATGTTACCTTGGAAAAGGTTATTTCAACATTATCATTAATTTATTAGTACAAAACTGGCTAATTTCCCCAAGGTTCTTAAAATTTGAGAGCACATCTTTGAGGCTTCTGAAGTGCAATTATTGGAAAATGAATAAAAAGCTTAAATTGGAATAAATGTAATAATCTTTGTTTGACTTCTCCTAATATCACAATCAATCCAAAGAGAGTAGTTTTACCCTGTGTAGACTTTAAAATGAAAATATGCCTCTCTCCCAGCTTAGTGTTTCAATATATGTGTGTGTGTCTTATTTATTAAAAAAAGAGAGAGATTTGTGAGATAGATTAATCATACCTCAATAAAAAGAAAAATAACTAGAAACTAAAATCCCTAAAATCATTGAGAGATCACAACAGATTTTGGAGGGTATACAAAGTCCAGATACATGTTCAGGCAATTGTCTATTTCTGTGACTTTGACCCCAAGACCCATGTTATCACTAGACCTGATGGGCCCTGAAAACTCTTTAGTCTCTGAAATGCAAATGTCACCTAAGCAAGAAGACCCAGAGAAACCTTGCATTTCTGAAGCTTGGCTAGAAGTCACATCTGAGATTTTGTGTCTTTCTCACGTGCCCAAGGAAAGGGGGAGAGTTTGAAGGTTGGAAAGTGAACAGTCTGGAAAAGGGAAGCAGCTGAATGGACAAAATCCAAATGCCCTTTTGCTGGTAGGAAAGATGTGAACACCATATTTTAAAATCTTGTGTCTTATCTAGCATCTCTCCTGAATTCACACAGTAAAACAAGGCCAGGCCTAAACAGTTTGCTTACTATTGTTTTTTTTTTTTTTTTTCCTTTTTTTTCTCTGACTCCCTCAGTGGACATCACTTAACTTCCCAAGGACAAGAGGCATCTTCCAAATAGAAATTCTTTTTTGGGTATGTGATGCCACGCAGTGTCTAAAATGTAGGTTTCTAAGGATTGTATTATTCCTTAGCTCGTTTCAGAATTAAACCTTTTTGGAGGCTTAGGGCTGAATCTTTTGTACCCTGATGCTTAGAATGTAACATGGGCAAAATATGTCTTAATAAAAGGGAAGGCCCAAATTAAGGACAGCTACTTAGATATACTTGGATATATCTGAAAAAATTGCTATTTTTATTTCTTTATCAAGAATACAGAATTGCACTATTGAACTATGTTGCATGTAGCTCCTTAGGGGAAAAATGATGTCATCCTTTATCATTGCTTAACTACGAAGCTTGGAGAAGTTTTCCATGCTCACTCTTTTCAGACTAAAGCTATATTCTTGACATTAAAGAAAATACCATCATATAAACTTTCATTTAATTGTATTTTTAGTCAGCAAGCTTAATCTAATTTAAGATTCTAGAACTTATAACTTGAACATATAGATTATTTTTAATAAGAAAGAAAATCAAGTTTAGTATCATAAACCCAAGCATTTACTTTAAGAAATTAATGAGAGATTTTATAAGGACAGACATTTCATTGCTAATAATTTCTTAGCTAAGGAAAAAATTCAGCTATATTCTTCTACTGTTCACTTTAGATATTCAATTTTCTTAAATTTGGCATCTACAAAAATGACCTGAACTATAAGAGGTTATGCACAATAGAATTACTAAAATGCTTGGAAATTAAGGATTTTTAAAATCAACCTAATGCCTTCTAGACAGTCTTCCTACAAATATTTTGAGCTTTAATATTAAAGAATACCAGTCACCGTAAATATTCTTCTGTAAATCTAGATTAAAAGATGAGTATCTTAAAGTTATACCTTTTTGATGCATTGTTGTTATGTTAAATTCGAAAAGAAACATCTCAAACTACACAAAAAAAGGAAGCAAGGTCATAGTTAAATTACCAATTTTAATGAAAAACAGCTCAGCTAAACAATAAGCCTAACTAATAAAAGGCTTTATTGCAACTTTAGAGCCAATTGACAAAATGATTATCAATGAGTGGCTGTTTTACAAAATTGCTCTTACTCTCCCCAAACTGTTATGCTTCTCCTGAAACATTTTTCATGTACAAAGCTCAACATACCAACATTTTCTCCCTCAGCATTGTGAATGTTATGTATTAACTTTCTATTTTGGAAGACTGTTTTACTTTCTCTTTATAGTCTTTATTCTTAAGTCCCTCCTTTTCTGGAAAACTCAACTAGACAATTTCAGAACCAGTAGTAAATAAATGTTTGATTTGGTCTCATTTGCTACGCCCTAACAAATAACAGCAGTTCTTTAACTGATGGTAGGTCGACCTCAAAATAGTAATTTGTATCCATCAGAGGTTTTCCAAACAATGAAAAACAAACTACTAAAACCATCCATTCACATGCATTTTGCTAGTTATTGGTGAATAGAGCTAAAAGTGAGTGAATGCACAAATCCCTCAATTTTTTAAAAATATTTTATTTATTTATTCATGAGAGTCACAGAGAGAGAGAGAGAGAGGCAGAGACACAGGCAGAGAGAGAAGCAGGCTTCATGCAGGAGCCCAATGTGGGACTCAATCCCCAGACCCCAGGATCATGTCCTGAGCCGAAGGCAGACCCTGAACTGCTGAGCCACCCAGGTGTCCCACTCCTTCAAATTTTTAAACTTCTTATATTACAATCAGCATTTGCTTACCTACTTTTGGATAACGAGAATTGTACTCTTGAAAAATCTAGGAAAAAAAATAGAATTCTTCCTCTCATGAAGTTCATATCAAACCTAAGGCCCACCTTATGTTATTGTGTTTTGCTTTATCACTTTGCAGACACTGTGGGGAGGGTTTTTTTTTTCTTTTTTCTTTTTTTTCACAGATCGAAAGGTTATGAAACCCTTCATCAAGCAAATCTATGAGTGTTATCTTTTCAACATCATTTGCTCGTTTGAGGTCTCTGTATCACATTTTGGTAATTTTCACAGTATTTCAAACTTTTTCAGTATTATTATATTTGGCATGGTGATCTGTGATCACTGATTTTTGATATTCCTATTGTAGTTGTTTTGGAGTGCCAGGAGTTGAGCCTATAGAAGATAGTAAATTTGATTGATCAATGTTGCGTGTGTTCTAACTGCTCCATCAAGTGGCCATTCCTCTGTCTCTCTCCCCTTCCGCAGGCCTCCCTCTTCCCCAAGATGCAAAAATGTTGAAATTAGGTCAATTAATAACCCTGCAATGGCCTCGAAGTGTTCAAGTAAAAGGAAGAGTCGCATGTTTTTCACCTTAAATTGAAAGCTAGAAACGATTAATTTAGTGAGGAAGACATGTCAAAAGCCAAGATGGGCCCAAAACAAGGCCTCTTGTGCCAAGCAGTTAGCCAAATGGTGAATGCAGAGGAGAATTCTTGAAGGAACTCCAGTGAACCCATCAATGATAAGAAAGTGAAAAAGCTTCATCGCTGATATGGAGAAAGTTCTAGTGGTTTGGATAGAAGATCAAACCATCCATAGCATTCCCTTAAGCCAGAGGGTAACCCAGAGCAAGGCCTTAATTCTCTTTGATTCTATGAAGGCTAAGAGGAGTGAGGAAGCTGCAGGTGACAAATTTGAAAATTAGCAGAGTTTGGTTCCAGAGGTTTAAGGAAAGAAACCTTCTCCATAACATAGAAGTGCGAGGGGAAGCAGCAGGTGCTGAGGGAGAAGCTGCAGCAAGCTGCCCAGACCTACCGAAGATAATTAATGAAGGTGGCTACGCTAAACAACAGATATTCAGTGTAGATGAAACAGCCTTATTCTGGAAGAAGATGCTATCTAGGACTTTCTTAGCTAAAGGGAGAAGTCAATGCCTGGCTTTCAAGCTTTAAAGGAGAAGCTGACTCTCCTGTAAGGGACTAAAGCAGCTAATGACTTTAAGTTGAAGCCAGTGCCCACTTACCATTCCAAAAATTCCAGGGTTGTTAAGAATTATGCTGTATCTAGTCTACTTGTGCTCTATAAGTGGAAAATAGAATCTGGATGGCAGCACATCTGTTGACAACATGGTTTACTAAATATTTCAAACTCACTATTGGGAGTTACAGCTCAGGACAAAAACAAAACAAACAAACAAACAAGCAAACAAACAAAGAAGATGCCTTTCAAAATACGACCCAATGACAGAGCACCTGGTTGCAGAGCAGCTCAGATAAAGATGTACTGTAAGATGAATTTTTTTTTCACGCCTGCCAACACACACCTATTCCACAGTTCATAGATTAAGGAGTAAAGGTTTTCACGTCTTATTTAAGAAATACATTTTGTAAGGCAATGGCTGACAGAGGTAGTGATGTTTCTGAAGGATCTGGGCAAAGTAAAATGAAAACCTTCTGGAAAGGATTCACCAATCTAGGTGCCATTGCGAATACTTGTGATTCGTGGGAAGAGCTCTAAATATCAACATTAACAGGACCTTGGAAGAATTGGATTCCAACCCTCACGGATGATTTGGAAGGGTTCCAGACTTCAATGGAGGAAGTAATTGCAGATGTAGAACCAGCAGGAAAACTAGAGATGGAAGTGGAGCCTAGAGATGTGATTGGATGGCTGCAATCTCATGATCACACTTCCACGGATGAAGATGAGCAAATAAAGTGGTTTCTTGAGATGGAATCTCTTCCTGGTGGAGGTGCTGTGAAGATTGTTGAAATAACAAAAAGTCTGCCACTCCCTCTCTCTCTTCCCCCTCCTCCCACTCTCTCTCTTTCAAAGAAATAAATAGAATCTTTTAAAAAATGACCCCCAAAAAGATATACAATATCACATAAACTTAGTTGACAAAGCAGCAGCAGCGCTTGAAAGGATTGACTTCCAACTCTGAATGTTCAACTGTGAGTAAAAGGCACTCAAACAGCATCGCATGAGACAGAGGAATTGTTTGTGAAAGGAAGAGTCAGATGATGCAGCAGACTTCATTGTTATCATGTTTTAGAAAATTGCACAGCCACTCCCATCCAGATCAATCAGCAGCCATCAACATGGATGCAAGACCCCTCCACCAGTAAAAAGATTACAATTCCCAAAAGCTTGGATGACGGATAGACATTTTTTTTTTAGCAATAATGTATTTTCTAATTTAAAGATGTACATTGTCATTTTAGACATAATGCTATTGCACACTTAGTACACTACAGCACAGGGCAAACATAACTTTTATATGCACCAAGAAACCAAAAATTCATTTGACTTGCTTTATTGCAATATTCACTTTATTGCAGTGGTCTGGACCTGAAGCTGCGGTATTTCCAAAGTATGTAAATTGTAGAATGTGTACAAACTTTGCATTTGTAAATTGCAAAGCAAAACAAAAATATTTGCAAATCTACTCTGCTAATGCTGAACACAAGTGGAATAAATGGATTGAAGTAGCCATTCATTCATTTATTCGTTCATTTCTCTTTTCTTTGTAAATTATCCCTTCAACATTTTTATGCATGTTTACGTGCTAAATTCTTTCATTATGAAGAAAAACAAAACAAAAACACAAACCCAGAGCCTGCATCTAGGAGCTTGAAGTCTAAGGTGCACATGCAAGTACATAATTACCATATATCAAGTGTTCCATTCTCTCATTAATTACATGTTCATTGAAGCCCTTCTGTGGACCTGTCTCTATGCCAGGGGCTTGGACATACAATAGTATACGAAACCGTCTCAGTCCTGCCTTCATGGATTTCTACATCTTGAGAGATTGTGGGACTTGGGGAGACATCTGGTTGTAAAAATCCTACAAATAAATGGCAATTTTAAACTGTGGGGACTATTATGAAGCATACTCAAATTGTATATATGAATAAGATGCGACAGAGTCTAGGCTGAGGGTGAAGTTACCCATAAAGAAGTGATTTCAGTTAAAAGCTGAAGGTTTTATAACAAGTAAAGCCAAGTGATGAGCAAATGAAAAATAATGTCAGAAGGGAGCTGGTTAGAGCCATATTCTTGATATGCTGGTAAGTGAAAATAAGGGATTTGTGTGGAAAAATCTAAATATGTGACCATTACTCACTTTATGCAAGGAGTCTTTCCTTTTAGGGTCTTCGGATTTTTTTTAAGCAAGGCTGGCCTTTATTTTCACTTCGCACTCTCATTTAATATGTGGAGCATTTAGTGCCCACTGTAATAATTAGTATAGAGAAATGGAATCAATTAAAATGTTTCTAGAATTTATGTAGTAGTAACCTCATGAAAGTTTAACAGACTTCTCCAAATAATCATTCCAAATTAAAGGATGTATACCATTCATGAAAGATTTTATACTATTCACAAAGATGCTACTAAATTTTCCCAGATTGCTCATGGCTTTGTTACATAAAACTCATGGCAACAATAAAATACCTAATGAAAAAAATAAAATAAAATAAAGGAAAGAAGAGCAAGAAAATCAGTGTGCAGAAAGACCTAGTCCTACTAAATTCCTATAATCTGTTCCCAGACAATGTGCTCTCATGGAGAGCATTGAATTTAATTGGACAGTGATCTAGCAAAAAATGTCAATAGAGGACTTGCAGTAAATCACTCACTGTTCTCTTGCTTTTAACTAGGATTTATAGAACTGTCCTGTGGAACACTAGTATTTCTCAAACTGCAGACAGAGAGAAACAGAGAGAAAGGGGCTGGGGTGCAGAGAGAGAGAGGAGAGAGAGAGAGAAGTTATATTTTCAAATAACTGTGAGCTAAAAAGTTAGTGACTTTGTAGAATCTTCAGTTATTAGACCTAGCATGTACAATTGCCCCAATTACTTTGACCTACAAGCGTTGTTTTTTTAATGAACAGCTTTAAACATCTTCAGAGATATTCCTAAGAACACACACTTTGAGAAACACTGGTTTCAGTGACTTCTTCTTATGGCATAGTTTTGTTCTGCAAAGGATCTAAAACTGTAAAGAAAACTTGTCATGTGCATGAGTGTTATTCACCAATTATATCCTGCTCTTCACTTTCCAGAAACATAGCTGCATTGTATTTTCTGCCCCCTTTGTTGTAGAATTGGTCAAGTGACGTTTCATACAAATATTTATTTATTTTTTAATATCTAATTTTTTAAAAGATTTTATTTATTTATTCATATAGACACGGAGAAAGAGAGCGGCAGAGACACAGGCAGAGGAAGAAGCAGGATCCATGCGTAGCCTGACGTGGGACTCGATCCGGGGTCTCCAGGATCACACCCTAGGCTGCAGGCTGTGCTAAACCGCTGAGCCACCAGGGCTGCCCTCATACAAGTATTTATTAATATAAATGACAGTTTTCAAATTTCAACTTGAAGAATTTAATTGGCACTTTGAGATCCACAAAGATTTTTTTTTTTCCCTCCTTCTACCATGTTGGCCAACAACATTTGAGATGACAAATACTCTGTTGACCAAAAGTCCCTAATTGATTGTGATGAGGAAAGCTTCCCTCATGACTAGTGATCTGCTTTTGCCTCAGGTTGAGATCCCAGGGTCCGGGGATCAAGTCCCACATCCGGCTCCCCACAAGGAGCCTGCTTCTCCCTCTGCCTATGTCTCTGCTTCTCTCTGTGTGTCTCTCATGAATAAATAAATAAAATCTTAGAAAAAATTAAGAATATCAGTATTCCATTGTTTTCTCTTTTGGAATATCAAAATCTACCATTAAAATTTTATGATTTTAAAATCATAATTGTGATATGATTTGAATTGTGATATATCTACCAGATATATCTATCCACCAGAATTGTGATATATCTATCCATTGACCATATGGCATTAAGTCAATGATAATTGATTGAGTATAATTTTAAGCCAAGGTTACAGTTAACTTAGATGAGCATGTTCTCTAAACTCTAAACTGAAAATTATCTTGAAGAAATCATTGGTAAGGACAGAGTATTTAAGTCAGATCTACATATGATGGGTTTTGGCTCTCCATCTTAATTATATGACCATGTGCTCTGTGAATAAATTGGCTCTCTAATCCAGAAATAGGAAAAAATAGTACCTAGCTTATAGCTATATTTTATACCTTAAGTAAAAATAATAGGGCTGTAAGCATCACACTCATAGTAAAGAGTATTATCTTCATGGAAATAATTTGATAGTAATAGGAGCATTTAGAAATGGAACATATGTTCAATGAGAACCAGATTTTATTTATTTTTTAAATTATATTTTACTCTATTACATGTATCTTTTAGGATAGTCTAGTCTCCTGACCCACATCTGAGGAATTATTATCTCATATATGCAATGATTAAAGAAAAGATTAATATGTACAGCTATAAATCATTTTAATAGTAATCTATTGTGGCTGATGGAGTTTTAATTTTTAATCATGTTTATTATTGATGAGAAAAGTCCTTTTTCTATCTTACTGATGTAGACTTCTATACAAAAAAATTACATCAACACTAAAATATTGTGTCATTTTATGAAGATGGCTGATGAGTGTTTTACAGACCAGTTTGTCATCATTATGAAAACTGTATTAGGCTTCTGCAAGGAAGCAGAACCAATAGGATGAGTGTGTGTGTGTGTGTGTGTGTGTGTGTGTGTGTGTGCGTGCACGCACGGAGGGAGAGAGAGAGAAAGAGAGAGACAGATTTTAAGGAACTGACTCACATGATTGTGAGGTCTGGTGAATTCAAAGTCTACAGAGCAGGGTGGCAGGCTGCAGACCTAGGGAAGTATTGATGTTGCAGCCTTGAGTTCAAAGACAGTCTGGACAGAATTCCTTCCTTCTTTCTTGAGGGATCCTCAAAAAATTTTTAAGGCTACCAACTGATAAGATAAGACCCCCTCCCACCCATTATAGTGGTAAATCTGCTTTACTCAAGGTCTACTTATCTAAATATTAATCACATCTTAAAAAATCTCTTCACAGCACTATCCAGAATGACGTTTGGCTGAATATTTGGGCACAAGAGCCTATCCAAGCTGAGACATAAAGTTATCACAAGAACAAACAATCTCATGTCAATTTGAGTATGGAGAGCAACTCTATTTTCTAGTAATAAATTAATTTCAACAAATCACAATGACAGATAAAATCTTATCCTTGAAGCCAACTAGATAGAGTATGCTTTCTTTGATGGCTTGAGCTCAAGAGTTTAAAAACTATAGTTTGGGAATTGCAAGGAGCAAAAATGTTTTTAAGTGATTAAAACTGGCCCATAATCTAAGCCCATAGAGGTGTTTCATAAAGAACTTTCATATACAAATATATTTCATACAATATTATAAGGAAAAAGAGAAGACAGTTTCTGCTTTGTTGAAAAATCTAAGAATGTTTTCCAATTAGAACTAAAAATACAAGGAAAGGTATAACTATAGAAACCAAGCTTTCCCCTTTAAGCCTTATACTACACCTCTAAGATAACACATTTGACATAGAATGGCCTTGATTTATTTGTTTATATGCTTGTCTCTTCTGCTAAAATATAAGCTCTTTGAAACCAGGACGATATCGTGGCTTTCTCTTTTCTTTCTTTCTTTCTTTCTTTCTTTCTTTCTTTCTTTCTTCCTTCCTTCCTTCCTTCCTTCCTTCCTTCTTTCCTTTCTTTCCTTTCTTTCTTTTCTTTCTTTCTTTCTTTCTTTCTTTCTTTCTTTCTTTCTTTCTTTCTTTCTTTCTTTCTTCTTTTCTTTCTTTCTTTCTTTCTTTCTCTTTCTTTTTCTTTCTTTCTTTCTTTCTCTTTCTTTCTTTTCTTCTTTCTTTCCTTTTTTTATCTTTGGTACTCATCCTGTAGCTCTTAACAAATGTTTATTGAATCAAATCCATAGTTTGAGGTTTGAAATGCTTTCACATATAGTTCATATTTGTTCCAACAATGTTGTATTAGTTTCTATTACTGTTGTAATGCATGAACACAATTTTAATGGCTTAAAACAATACAAATGTATTATTTTATATGTCTGCAAGTATGAGCAGGCTGTATTCCTTGCTTCTTCAGTTACTGAGGGAATGCAGTTCCTTTTGGTTCTATGACTGAGGTTCCCAGTTCCTTGCTGGTTGTCATCTAAGAGCTGTTCTCAGCCTCTAGGGCCTGTCTGCATACCTTGGCCCATAGTTCCAGTCCTCTATTTCCAAAGCCAGCAACAGTGGTTCAACCTGATTCCTGGTTTGACTCTCCACTGCTTTCTCTGTCATCAAACCTCTAACCATTGTGCCTTCTTCTTTAGCTATAGGGATCTATGGGATTACATTGGACCTACCCACATAATTCAGCTGAACTCCCTGTTTAAGTCAAAAGTCTTAATTCCATCAACAAAGCCCTTTTTGTTATGCAAAGAACATATTACAGGTTCTAGGGAATAGGGTGGGGGACAATTTGAGGGGACCATTATCCATTCTGCCTTATGAAATATCATTATAAGAATCTCTGTTTAATAGGTGAAAAAAACAGAGAAGATGACATGCCATCCCATGGTCTACAAATGATAATCACAAACCTTAACCCTAATTATCAGTAGTAGGTCTGTCTACTGTACTAAACCATCATTTTGTCCCCTAAAATAATAATGAGAGAAGCCTTTCTGGATTTAGCACTGAATCTTCAAGTAAAAACATAGCCTATTGTGGCTTTTGAGGCAAGTGGGTTAAGTTTATATGTATCTTATAAATAATAAATAAATAGATACATGCAAAGTGTATATGCATTCAAAATAAAGGTGAATCGTAACTAGAAAGAAAAGCAAGGGAACAGGAAGCAAATATGCTAACGAGCCCTATTCTTTGTTTATTTCCTTCTTCACGGTTGGACCACAAACCTTAAGACCTAAAGCAAAATTGATGTCAAACAATGAACTGTTTGCAGAGTTTAAACACAGATAAATTCCTATCTACTGGGCTAACAGTATAAGAGTAGGTGGAAAAATAAGCACTACAGCCTACGGAACGGACAGAGGATTTGTATAGATTGGCAATAGCTACCTTATGGTTTCAACAGTCACTTTATAGCACTACTTACTTCATGATGAGGGTTGGCATAGCTACACATCTTAATAAATTCATATCAAAGAATGACATGCCTTCTCAGAGATAGAGAGACAATTTCTTCACATACTCTAAAGGGTCCAGATTACATTTTGGGCATAAAATATAAAATCTAATAGCTGTGTTTTGCAGTTAGTATGTGGTTTGTGGCTGTTGCCATCAAAGAGAGAGAAAAACACCTAAGTACACTAACATTGTCTTAGCAGTGAGGTACTTTAAGAACTACACAAAACAAAAACTCATGAATTATTCATTTTAAATTGTAGTCATTTCACTAGAAGCAGCTCAGTGTCTATCTACAGCACAACCCCAAAACAGACACACACACAAACACATACACACAATCATATTTCTCTATGTGAAAAAAAAATGCAGGCTTAACAGAATAAAACTCTTCTAAAACTGTAATATTACCATTGTAAATGCTAACTTTACAATAAATAAAACTGTAATTATATTGTAATGATAATACTAGCCAGTTTACTTTTCCCAAGTAAGTCCAGTGAATGTATTGCAAAACCAATAAGTAAAACAAATAATAGTGAAAGGGAATATAAGGGAAGGGAGAAGTATATGTGGGAAATATCAGAAAGGGAGACAGAACATAAAGACTCCTAACTCTGGGAAACAAACTAGGGGTGGTGGAAGGGGAATAGGGCAGGGGGTGGGGGTGAATGGGTGACGGGCACCGAGGGGGGCACTTGACGGGATGAGCACTGGGTGTTATTCTGTATGTTGGTAAATTGAACACCAATAAAAAATAAACTTATTAAAAAAAAGAAAAACAAATCAATTTTGTTTTGTTTCATTTTGATTTTTCATTTTTCCCCTAGCTTAAAAGATTGAAATTTTAAAAATGTGCAGATTTAAAATTTTGCCCTTAACACTTGATATGCATTAATGAGAGATCAAAGCACTGGCATTCAAAAACAAAAGAAAATCCCAAAACATTTGTGTTTATGATTGGAATGTAGTCATATAGGCAACTGTATAAACACGAATACTCTGTCCACATGACAACAAATCAACTGGTTAAACAGTGAACAAGTAACCAATACTTGCTTTATTTATATGATGCCAAGTGTTTGATATTTTGTTTGTATATAATTTTGATAACTATATTGTTAGTTTAAGCCACTAGATATTTTAGACAAAGAATATACTAGAATATTCTAGGCAAAGTCACATGTATATGAAAATATTTCTATATGGAGCTTGCTCTGTGTCTAGCTTCTGCAGAGATCAGAATCAACCTTATAGGACAGATGTGGTATAGTGAAAGTTGAGAACTATGCATGAAACAAATCATCTTTTCCCAGTGAAGCAATATGTGTGTGTGTGTACATGCGTATGTACATGCATGAAAACATTCCTAGCCAAACTTTACCTGATTGCAGACATCATGGTGGTTGTTATCTTTATTATTATTTTGCTTTAATTTGGGAGTGCTAGTATATTTATATGTAAATATACACAGGAGGTAGCTGGAGGAGAGGAGCACAAAGGTTTGGGAATTAGGATAGCTGGGCTTTAGCTCCATCTGAAGATGGCCTTTTCATGTTATTGGGCAAATCACTTAACCTCTCTAGATCTTGGATTTCTCATCCTTAAAAAGAGTCTTAAATGAGTTTATTATCTCTAAGAAATTGACTCATTCCTGGCAGACAGTGTGTATACTTTCAGATAACGTCAGATCTGTCTGGTTTCTCTGTTATAGCCAGCCTAGACTATGCCACAAATAGCAGCTCCGACCATCTGGGAGCTAGGAAATAAACCTGCTTTTCATACATGACTTAGAACAGAGTTTCTTAAACTTTTTTGTACATAAGCATCACCTAGAGGCTTTCTTTAAAAATACTGGCTTCCTCGTCCCAGCCTCAGTGACTCTAATCCAATAGACATGTGGCAAAGCCTAAAAACCTGCACGTTAACTGTCATCCAAAATGATTCTGACGCAGGTGATCCTCAGACTATGCTTTGTGAAAAACCTACCCACACCTAACAGAAGCTCTAACTGTATAGTGAGCATCATCAGCATAGTGAGCGGTTAACATTTGTCCTTGGATCATGGCTATAATTCAAATCGAGTTGCTGGTATAGTCCTGATTGTTTTGCAGGTGGTTTAGTCTGGTTTCCCCAGAAGAGAACACCGAGAGCGGAATTTGTGTACAAGTGTTCTCAGGAGAAAACAGAACCGGAGTAGAGCTAACGGAATAGCTTAAGGCCAAGAAAGCAAGCAAGGTGAAATTGCAGGTGCTGAGATTGCTGGAGTATAAATTACTTTGCAGTTTGTCCTATGTCAGGGTAAGGCAGCTGGGCCCTTAACTATGACACCAGTACCTCATTGGCTGCTATATGCCCTGTGGGAACTGAAACCCCTAGGTATTTTCCTCTCTGGGAGAAGTGGCTTAAGCACCAAAAGGACAGTCCTCTGAAGAGGACTGCAGATCCCAGCCCTTCAGAGAGGAGCACGTGGAAGTTGGGAGTGCATTTTTCCAAGGCTGTCTAATTAGGTGGGAAGGCAACAACTTCTACTCAGCTGGCTGTCTCATATTCTTATCTTCCTTTGTTAACTCTGTTTAAATATTAGAACCTTGCAAGCTAGACATTTCTAGCTGATGACATTCAGTTGGTCTGAAAACCCTGAAAATGGAAATCAAGTAGTAAAGGAGTTCAGAATATGTCATCCCAAATAGGCTGCTTTGGCATATTGATTATTTTTGAGTTAGGGGCTATTTAGAAATAGCAGGTACAAGAAGGACATTCTGATCTTCCTTTTTCATCCTGGAAGCAGGATAAAAAACTCTGAGGGGAGGTGCCCTTCCTATACCCTGAGGACAGAAGACATTGTTTTAATGGAGACAGGGGATTGAACCTGAGAAATCTGTACAAAGGGACCTCATTAAACTAATCCTTTACCTTCCTACTCTGTTCCCTGCAGTTGACTGCCTCAGGCCAAACCCCTTTATCTTTGTTTATCCAAATGGTATAAATTTCTGTTCTGGTCACTTGTTTGGGTCTTTGTTCTTTTGTGGTAATTCCCTTGTAAAAATGTCACCAAATATGTATGTTTTTCTCCTGTTAATCTGTTTTGCTTCAGTTTAATTCTTAGGCCCAGTCAGAGACCCTGAGAAGGGAGATTTTTTTTCTCCCCGAGGGTCACCAATTCACTTGGCTTTTTCCCTCTATGTTCTGATTTGTTTGCATTGCCTATTTCTGACCTCAGTGTGATTTCTCAGGGTATCATCCATTCGTTGCCACAGAACATTCAAAGTTCAGAATATAACATTGCTTCTTGTCTTTAGCAAACCCTCAGGATTCCCAGCTCCAGTCCTCAGGCCACTGCCTTCTAAGGACCTGCTCACTTGCTGTACATTCTATTTACTTGACCTTTCCTCTCAGTCACTCTTAGACTCTGCTACAGGATAACAGCCCATCGGAACACGTCCAGTTTGAGTCCATTCAAATAAACCAAAATTAACTGGAATCCTTGGTCCAGCTCAGAATTAGGTTTGGTAAAAAGAAGTCTTTGTGATTGCATAATGGTGGGGGAAAAAAAAAAGACATGCTTATGTAACATTTTAACACTGGAGTTAAAATGTCTTAAAATTCTTTATTTAGTTAATTTAATCCAATGCACAAAACAGTCTGTTCTCTAAGTCCTATATAAATAAAAAATGCTAGTTAGGACTATATAATAAAGATAGTTAAAAAAATCATTGGATATTTTTTTTTAAAAATCAAGTTGGAAACTATTTCATGTGCCTTTAATGTCTTACTATTGGGCTATTGAATTGCATATAAATCTAGAAGTAGCTGCAAAACAGTTTTTTCAGTGGAAACATGTTTAGAGATTTTTTTTCTCTCTCTTTTGCTATGTCAAGTGGTGAAGGTATTGCTAAGTCAAAGTTCTAAAAACACATTTCTTGAAGTTGTATTGTACCTTTAGTGAATAGCAATGAATAGGCTGATTCTGGGTATATCAACCTAAATTACATGACTGAAGGAAAATTAAATAGAACTCAAAATATTGAAGACTTTTTTCCTACAAGATGACAGATTTAAGGTACTTGGAGGTAGTCACATATTTATATAATGTTTACCTTTTTTTACAAGAATACTTCTCTGCCTATCAGACAAAAAAAAACTTAAAGCTGTATGCATGTGTATAATGTGTTTTTTTTTTTTTAAATCAACTAAGTAAATTTGAAGATCTAATTAGCTTTACTCAGCAATTCACGAATGGAGCAGTGTCCTATCTAACAAATAGAAAAGAGCTCCAAAGAGCTGTAGACAAGGTAAGTTTTTAAAGACAGAAAGGGGTGGGAAAAAGAAGTTTATTAGCGAAAAATGTGTTGTTTCATGCAAGCACCTCCTTCTAAGCCACAAGAGATATGTTGGGAAGATTTCCTCACTAGTGCTGACCTGGTAGTTCTAGTTAATGGTTACATTTTGAGAGATGCTTAAACTGCAATTAGGTTAGGTATTAAGTCTTGATTTGTGCACTTGGGACTTAGCATAAGTGGCTCCATTTTGTCTGCTGTCTTCTTTTGACAGTGTGTAAATGAGGATTTCTTCAATATTGGAAAATGCATAGCATCTGTCAATCAATTCCATTGGTTCTAGACACATGATGATTTGCATACTACTGTTATGTATTACAGGGATTTTGATCAGTTATTTATAAAAATCTATTCTACTGAAATTACTAGTTTGAATATTTTCTTTCCATATATTTGATTAGATATAAGGTGAAAATTAACTAGTTGCTTTGGTTCATTGAGGAATCTAACACACACTAGAACTTAACAAAATAACTTTTTGGCACCCCCGAGCATTTATTGAAATGGTATGAATTGCCCAACAACTAGAGTTTATTGTTGACAAAGGAAGAGGGAGATTCCAAAACAAGACAGTTGAAAATTCAGATTTTGTGAATGGAAAACAATGTAGGTACAGGATCTTTCCATGAAAGCAAAAGATGCAGGGGTGGATATTGTAGGGATCCTGTTTAGTTTAGAATAGCAGAATATAGGGCAAACAGAATCTTATTTGTAAGAAAAAAGTGTGGTCATAGTTATACACTTTAAAGTATTTTAGGTTTGATTTGAGTGTATTTTTATGTGAGAATTTTAGTTATATCTAACTAGATCAAGTGAATAGGGCATAGAATGCTTTCATATACTGTTTTGTGGCATGTGTGTATCTGCCAAACTCAACCTAATTGACTCAGATGTTTTGCCATATAGACAAGCCAAGGTAAACCACAAGGATTGTATTTTTGTAATACTAATTAAATTTAATTTTTCACTGCTCAAAGCCAGTCATAATAGTCATAAAATCTAACTTTCCCCTGTTTTGAATAATGCCGAACTTTTGTGCCAAATAGCCCCGATAGTTTACCATTAAGGATTCCACTAGAATGATTTATAATAGCTCACACAGACTAAAGTGCTTTTAAATGTTATGTTGGGTTACTAAAATTATTGAGAATTCAAACAGGATATGACAATTTAAAGAATAAATTTGTTTATCGATCTATCTCTCCTCTACCATCTATCCTTAAAGTTATAAACAGACACATGCACCCATACACACACACACACACACACACACACACAAATACACACATGTGCAAAGGAAAGTGAAATTGAATTGAATTGAATTTTGTTTGAATCACAAAAGCATGTAAGAGCACAGTATATTTTGGGACTGTCATTATTTCTACCACTTGGTTGGTTTTAAATAAGGAAATAGTCCAAAACTGCAATTGATTCCACATTATTTTATGAGACTCTTTCATTCACTTGATTTTACTAAGGTTATTCTTTACCTAAGAATTAATGCATATGAGCTAAATCTTCCAAAGAAATTTTCTTCAAAATCCCAATTTTATTTTCATCTACTTCAGAAAATTGACATTTATTATAAATCTGTGTACTCCATTACATTAACAATAATATGTAGGTCTAAAATAGCATTAAAGAATTTGAACCACTTAGAAATTGATATCCCTCCACATTGAATAGCCAATGGTATTGCAAGAATTAACACAGCTCTAATGTTCATTTAAATCCAGAACTATAAGAACCATTTAGAAAAGATATGAAAAGTTTGTGATGAAAAGATATGAAAAGTTTGTGATGAAAACTGTCATTAGCTCACCATTTTTGTGATGAAAAGATATGAAAAGGAATAGGGAGAAAGCTGCTACTCCTTGTCAGCTGACCTCATAGGATGTAAGTTTCCTTAGACCTATCCTGTAGGGAACTAAGAAGTCTTTTCACAGGTTGGCAAATGTCCTTGTGATTTCAGTTTCCTCATTAATTCAAAGACTCAGAAATACAAAGTAGAATTTAAATCAAAATCAAAATTTGTGCTTTAAAGGAATTTCAAATGATGAAATGTCATGCTAAAATGTGATGTATTGTCTTTTAAAGATCTTTTTTACTCCTCATATTTTACAAGTGATTTCAAGTGGGCCTATCCTTTAACCTCTAAAATGTCTATTTAAGTAAATAATTAGATTAAACCTAAGATTTTAAAAAGCAATAAAATAATAATAATAATAACTAAAAAGTAACATAAAGTAGAAATTAAAATTATGACGTTCAGTTCTTTTCTGCATTTTCCAGTTTAGGTGTCTTTGGAAAATATACTCATATTTCAATGGTCTGAAATTTATAGCTTTTAAAAAAGAATATGCATTCTACAATTATAGCTAATAAAGTTGATGTATATTAAATATTACAGCTAGTGAGTAGATATTCATGTCACTTACTAGATATCGACATCAATTCAATAACAATTGGTTATAACAGAAAAATCATATCAAATGATTTTTGGAAAGAAGCACAAGTTATTGATTCAACATACGTTCAAAAATAAAAATAAGTATAGTGTGCTTATGACAACAGATGTATATATAAAAAAAAGCAAGATGATTTTAGTTGACAATCTGTTCAGTGATTCAGCAGTGTCATGTCGTTCCCCTCAAAATGTTTATATTATATAATTTTAGTCTCTTCTGAAAATACTGGTCTATAATGTTTAGCTGGTAGTCCCAAGCTTCCTCCTTCTTTTCCTTCTTCTCCTTCTCCTTCTCACTCTTCTTTTAACTTTTTGTCATTGAACTGTACCCACAGTATACAGTTCTCTGCCATATACAAATGGTGGGCTAATGACAGTTTTAAAATTTTGTCCTTTCTTTCATTAAGAGGTAAAATCTATTCCCCTTCCCTCTGAACCTGGATTCACCCTCTAACTTGCTTCGATCAAGAGAACGAAGCAAAAATGACATGGTCTAACTCGAGGCTGAGTCCCAGATCTGTAGATTCTGTTTTGGCATTCTTAAAACACTTTACCTTAGAAACCTTCTCATGTTGTGAGAAGGCCTCATTCTGTGTGAAGGCCACGTGACCGGGGACTGAGGCACTCTTCTTGATATTCCCAGGTGAGCTCCAAACAGAGTGTGGGCATCAACCATCAGTCATGAGACTGAGCCCTGTTGAATACACCAAACCAGCCTCCTAATAACTGGAGTCTCACATAAACCAGTATAATCACACAGCTGGTTCATGTCAAACCAAAGAATCATGAGGGATATTTTTTTAGAAAAAGTTGTTTTGCTTTGTCACTAATTTTTTAGTGATGACTAATTGATTTTAAATTATCTATTACCAGTTTGTTAAATGCTAACAAATAACAAAACAAACTTTTAAGGGTTGCAGGCAAAAATGTAATGTATAGAGAGAAGAGGTCTAAGTCTATGACACCTTCATGACTCATAAGTATTAGCATGGACTCTGAGATTAGTGTTATGGCTCTCAGATTGGCGTCAAACATGGCAAGTGTTCTCGGCTTCCCTCTGGGCTTTTTTGCCTCCCCAAGTCTTTGTGGTACAGTCTCTGGGTCAGTTCCTGTTCAGCACACTAAAGCTGTTCTGAAACGTCAGTTCTTTTCTGAATCCAAGAGTGGTGATACAGCCTGGACAACCTGTCTGACATTTTTCAGGCCCTGTTTCTGCCAGCTGGCATGGGTCAGTGGATTTATTCAACTAAACGGTGGTCTAGTCCAAATGAAATAAGTCAGCAGAATCTACAACCCTTTCATTCAATTGACTTTAAAGTCACATGTTTTTCAGACCCATGAATAACTCATGAAATTCTCTCTAGAGGTCTCTTGTAGAATAACCAAACGGTTTTATTATAAATAGTTAGAGGAGACTGGACTATTCTAAAGTGTGTTTTGTAACTGTGAAGGCCACATTGGAATTTCACGATAAATGTAATAGTGAATAGTGTAATTCAGTGATGTAAAGAAGGGAGTAAGGAGCAAAGAAGAAAAATGTTTGTAATTCTAATTTGAATATTTCATGATAATTGGCTCATGTATTCACCAAGTTCTGTGAAGCTTACACATGAGTAGTATTAATATCTAGTTCTGGTGACAGACATGTAAACAGTTCACTATAGTGTAACTCAAGATGAAATGAAATCTAAAAAGGGGGGCTTAAGAAACACGCTTCATTCATACATAGAAAGGAAAGGTTAATTCTGACTTTAGAAATTAACTGGAGAGGAGAGAATAAGGTTTGAGGAAAGCTTCTTAAAAACAGACACATAGGAGTTTGTATGAGAGATTAGGTGATAAGCAATGAAGAAGGTAACTAAATTCCAGATTCAGGAAGTGCAATGAACAAAAGAATAACAAATATAGGAAATTTAGGAAGTTTTATATGACTAAAGTAACGGGAAGAGAAATATGAAACAGAAGATTGGAGCCAGGTTTTATCAGCCCTCACTATGCAGTGTGGACATTTGGGGGTGGGTGGGTGATATGGCACTAGGGAATATTTTTGGAGGGCTAGTTGGATCATATGACCAAACTAGTATTTTAGAAAGATAGCTAATGACAGCAAGGAGGATTCTCTGAGGAGTGGATCCCTGTGTAACTTGTATAATATTTAAGAGTCTGCAGCTATAGTTCAATAGACAAAAGATGAAAATATGTAAGAGTAAATGGAAATTAAAAAAAAAAGGGGGGGGATAACCAACAAAGACTAATTGACCAAATGAATAATTTATCGTAAAAGTGAAGATGGAAAGAAACAACTTGGAAGTTTCTAAACTGGGAGACTGAGGAGATAGTTTGGTAATTTTACTGGTGAAGATGATAGGAATCTTTTGGTACAAAGAGGGAAAAGAGGTATAATAAGAATATGCTAATTTACAGGGAGATTACAAGCAAGCATGTGCAATTCATTTGTATAACTCACAAGAAAAAAAAAACTGAAAAAGTGACATCAGTAGAGGATACGTCTGTTGTAGAAAGAAACTGAAGCCATGAGAAGAGAGGAAGTGTGTGGAACAGAGTAGAATAAAGCCTCTAGGAATCCTGATGATTCAGGAAAACATGAACAGAAATATCAGTGAAGCAGAATAAGAAACTCATGAAAGAATAGTATTTTGTTTTGTTTTGTTTTAAGAGAAGTGTTATTGAATCAAGGGAGAAGTTCATGGAGATGGGTGATCCAAGGGTCCAAATACCCAGAAAGGTTCAAAATGAAGAACAAAACCCATAAAATTAGATGCGATAATGAAAAGAGAGTACTAAGAAAATCTAGAAAGCAAACATAGACCAATATTTCAAGACAGTTGGCAGAGAAGAGAACATTATAAAAATGGTATCTGAAGTACACAGATTATCAACATATACAACAGCTTCTCAGAAGAGATCAGTCATAAATGATCCAAATATGCATCTGAGTGTAGAATAATGAATTTTAGATTAGTGATTTACAACATGAAGTATTTCATTTAAGGAATATGCTATTATAAATTCCTAAACGATATTGGCACTGCTAGAACAGAGAACACATGGACTATTTAGAAGCCACATCTGGGTAGTTTTCATTTATTTTCATCTAAAGTTATAGCCAAATTTGTCTTAAACATTTTGTTGTATAATTTTATATGATTTGAATATGCATTGGGCACATCCAAGGGAAATAGATAATTAAAACTTGATTATGATTTCACTTAAAGCTATATATTTAAAAAAAAAAAAAACCTAAAACTAATTCATTATTTCAATACCACATATGATCGTTAGTGATCTTAAAATTCAACATTCAAGTTTTTCATTCTACCTGAATAGTGTCAGGATGCAGAGTAAATAGACAATGCTGTTCATTTTAACACTTGATATTGTCCATTTTGTTTCACTTCTATGAAAGGATCACAAAGTTCCAGAGTTTGCTAATAGGACAATGACACAGTATTTTAATTTTTTTTTCTTGAAAGAAAGAACTATAGAATCCACATGTTTATAAAGAACAGAAAACATATGAAACTAAGCAACGCAAGGCAACTTACTCTCAGAAATTGTTTATAAAACTCTTTGTAGATTGCTTTCCATCGAATTAGAAGCGCCTCTTTCACAGATTCACCTCTGCTAATGGTATTTAGGTCAACACAAGGTGAATAGCAGTTTCATGTTCTGCAATAAATATTTTGAGGCAAAATCCTCTACTTTTATATTTAGGGAGTTCTAGATGAATCGTGACCAAATATCCCAGCAAATATTCCAAGAGGTCAAATCTGCGAAAGTGATAGCAAGGCTTCCACTACCTGTTTCATTTAAATATAGTTGGAAAACTTGAGAAAATACCTCAAGGGAATATGGATATTTTTCACTTGTTTGTGATTAAAAACAAATAATAAAAAAAAAGGTCTCCTTTAACTGAAGACACTTAATTAAAGCTAAAGGAGAAAGCTAACCACTTAACAGCAGGGGTACTCATGGATACAAATGCTTCATTAATTGGATAAAAGATGAGATGAAAAACCTTTCCAAAAATATTGCTATGTGTTTCTGAACACATTTCATTAAGTGCATTGTTTAATCAGTGGTCAGCATAGTCTAAAGAGAGACCGCCCACAGTCATGGCTCCAAAACACTTTTAGACAACACATCAAAATAAAAGAGCTGGATGAAAAATGAGAATAAGACATTATTTTTATTATAAATATAGAGCAGAAAAACCACTATCTGCTCATATGTAAGGCATATATTTCACTGTAAAGCAAAACCCATTCATTCATTCAATCAATAATGATTTCCTATCTACAATGCTAGGTCATATGCCATGGGCTAAATATGGAGTATTGAACAAGAAGGACAGAACTCAAGAACAGGGAGTTCCAATTTCATGTGATAAGTGTCATAACACAGCTGAATACAAAGTACTCAGAGAAAATTGAGGTGATACATAAAAATCAGTCTTGGGAGGACAAAGAACATTCTTCGGAGGAGTTATTTCTATGCTTATTCCTAAGAATGAAAAGGAATTAACCAGCCAAAGAAGAGAGAAAAGAATGTCAGAGGTAGTTTTAAAAGATAAGCTGGAACATTTTCAATATTTTTAAAGTTTGAGTAAAAATCGACTCAAATCAGACAGTGCCAAACCTGGAAGTGGTTAGCAGAGCTCCACTGACAGGAACTGGGGGCAAGACTTTTAGGGTGAAGACATGGAGGCCAAGCAAGGAAATTATTTGATTGGCTATAGCTTAAGCTCTTGCCTATTTGAGAAAACTTAGCTGGCTGTTTGTGATTGGCTGTCCCTAGTTTTTGGTATCTCATCCTTGAGATGCTTACAGTCTTCCTTGTGTAACTAGTCTAACAGCAGAAAGAACGATACACACAGAGACCAAGAAAACCATGAGACTTGGAACTTCTGCTGTCTTCCACGTGGCTAGACAGCAGCAGAGTAAGGGATACGGAGTGAAGGGAAGAGCAGAGATAACGTAGAGGCAGGGGCCAGACCACGGTAGACCGTCATAAACGACGTTCACGAGAATGGATTCCACTTGAAAAAATTGGAGTATGTATAATCCATGTCAATAACTGTACATTTTTAGAAAGTGGGTTATATTTTTAAAATATCGCTACACTATATATGAAGCACAAGTAAGTATTTAAAAATCCATTTTTTTACATCTACCCAAAGAAATAATAGACTGGAAATATCAGTAATAATATCCTCCTACAAGATGAATTCACAACATCACAAATTTCATGCAATAGTTGTTTTGAGGATGATGGTACTTATCACCCTGGGTGCAGACTGGCTATTTAACTCTAATAATGCAATTTTTAAAGACTAAAAATCATTAATAGCTAAATCAAATACTCCAGAACAAAGTCTTTCCAAGTGAGACTGAAAGCCAAGTTTGTCTGAAGAATACAAATCTTACCACGTATGTGAAGGAACTCGAAGAACTGCACATGATGGCAGAGACCACCTTTTATACACAAGGGGCACAAAGATCTGCAACCCCTCACCTCCACCCAAAAAATGGATTTGGCAAAGGCGATAAAGGTGGCATCAGCAATATTATAGACATTGTATAAAGCTTGGCTTTGCCTACTTACACAAGAAATAAATACGAGGTGCAAATTCTCATTCACTTATTTTTAAGAAAAGAGTAGTGAGTGAATGAAGAGGAACTTTCTTTTCCACTCACTCACCAAGCTGTTTTAGGGAAAAGTCTAATCTAAGCAATAATGGGGGATATTTTAGCAAGAGCAGCTAGTGCATTAACTTGATGAAGTGAAAGCAGTCAGTGTACTGATAATACTAAAATAAAAGAATGAAATAATAATAAGCTAATGGTAACAGAATGAATTCTTTAAGGCATAAAAGGTTTAGCTTCTGGTGCACTAATCACTAATGGAAGCAATGATAATTCTCCTCTAACAAGATATGCCATAAATATCACCTGATAAGCCTCAAACTACATTTCAACTTTAAGAGCTGGATTTTTTCCAGAGATACTCAGCCACATAATGCTATGTATCTTTTAAGATCAGTTATTGCACATGTGCCGTGGAAGATATTATAAGATTTGTAGCAAAAGCAGTTATGCTTTGGAGATAAGAATCCTACTTTCAAAGGGAGCAGATTTGCTTCAGTGTTCTTCAGTTTATTCTTTTTTTAAAAGTTGTAAATATTTTTCTCTTGTGGACCAGTCTGATATTGATTTTATATGTTTTATAACTACTACTTATGACATAATCCAAATCCTAAAGATGTATTACAAATGTCTCCACATTCCATTGCTGGTTATTTTGATTAGCCGGAAATTGAGTGTAATCTTTGAATGGTCTTTTTCTGTGGGTATTTCTCTTATTGTGTGAGGCCAGGAGGCATTCCCTTTTGGGTTTTGCCACTTACAGCACTCTTTTTTCTAATCTTTTTCTTCACTGCATCACGATCATGCAAAGACAAGGGAAATAAGAGTTTTCTGTTGTGACAACAAGACAAAGTACTCTCAGTTTAAATATACTCCTGGCTAGAAAAATGCAATAAACCATGGTACCTATGGAAATACATTAAGCATTTCTTGAAGTTAGATTGAGGAATTTTACATGGACATAAACAGAGAGCATTTGTGTGAATGATTGGATTTTTTTCCTTTGAGAACAGTAGAGTATATCAAAATTTTTCAGAGCAACTCTCTGCAGTTGGGAAACATACTTAATTTCAGCAAAACTATTAAAGCTGGGAGAAAAAGAGAATCAATAAAAAATGCAAATCAATCTTTATTTGAAGCATGACCTGAGAATATATTTTAATAAGCAAAGTGCTCTGCTCACACGCTTTTATTAGAAAATGTCTAAGGCCCAAAATATGATTTAAAGGGAAGCAATTAATTGTTGGTATTAATTATCTTAGGCATCAAAAACTATTTTCATGTTCATAATATCAGATATCTTTTATTTTGTTTCTAATACAAATGATTCATCACTTTGTCTACCCTTTATTATCATCAGTACTTCTCATGATGTTAAAGATAGAAAGAGGGCAGCCTGGGTGGCTCAGTGGTTTAGTGCTGCCTTCAGCCCAGGGTGTGATCCTGGAGACCGGGGATCGAGTCCCATGTCGGGCTCCCTGCGTGGAGCCTGCTTCTCCCTCTGCCTGTGTCTCTGCCTCTGTGTGTGTGTGTGTGTCTCATGAATAAATAAATAAAATCTTTAAAAAAAAAGGTAGAAGTTAAAGAGTAGCTTCTCTTTTCTTTTTAGTGACTGTAATGATTGATAAGACTACTTACAACAGAAATATCAAGAAATATTATTTCTTAATGTAGGAAGAAAGGAGGGTATTAAGAAAGACAGACACATAACTCTATCTGTGCTAATAAAAATACCCCAATTGACAAAAAGCAAAGATGCCATGACTGAGATTTAGAAAAATAAAAAAAGGAATTGGAAAAAAGGGCGTAAGGGCATTAATTATATTAGGAAAATAAAGGGGGAAAAAAGGAAGGAAAGAAAAGAAAAAAGAATAAAGGATCTTACTGGTTAGTTATACGTGTGAACTTGGCTGGGCTACAGGATGCAATCGTTCAATAAAACACTAATCAACATTTTGCTGTGAAAGTTTAATGCAGATCTGGAGATATGGTTAGGATCTACAATCAACTGACTTTGAGTAAAGGACATTGTGCTGGTAATATAGGTGGGCCTCATATAATCAGTTGAAGGTCTTAAGAACAAAAAAAGAAGTTCCTTGGAAAATTTAAGACTTCTCACAAGAGAAGATGATTCCTTAAAATGAATCATCTCTGTCTCTCTGTCTCTCTGTCTCTTTTTCTGTATCTATCTCCTCACTCTTGATCTCTCTTTCTCTTTTTGTCTCTCTCTACATATCTTTTATAAAGTTGGTTTTGTTTCTCTAGAGAACCTTGACTGATACAGAAGGTAGATCTCTTCCTAAATGTTCTCCTTCTGCTGTTGAAGCAACATTTCTTTAATCTCATCCTATACAGAGAATTCACTCACAAGTACTGCTAAAAAGAGGAATTTCTGCTATCATGTAAGAACCAACTGTTTCTGAATGAAAATTTCCCATTTTTTTACAGTCGCATTCTCAGTAATTTATTTTATTTTCTTTTCCAAAATATCTGAAAAAAATGATTTTTCTAAGAAACTGAGAACCTTACTTAATGTACATTCACACAAAACAAAGTACAAAGATATGCTTTGGGCCTCCAAGTTTTCCATTCAGAGATCAAGAGCGAGGGCTTATGTTGTTTATAAATCTACACTCTCATGAAAAGTCCCACTCACATGTATGATAAGCACATAAATAATTATCATTATTTTCCACTAAGAGGACTGATAGAAAAGTACCCACGTAATGTAATCACAGACCTAATAATTAGTATGTAAGTATGCCATGCTATGTGAATATTCATGTTCGTGAAAATATTTCTGTGATATATTTGATATATTTTTACACGTACATGTGAAAATGTGAGCAGTGATTAGATTATCATATCTTAAATCTCCAATGATGTAGAAGTGCTCTGGCTCTTGTACTGCACAGATGCTGTTTATCAGAGTTGTTAGATGAAGGTATCACGAAGGTGATAGGACCTGAGACAGTTCTGAGAACAGGCACAACTTGACCACCACATGGCAGGTAGGGGCACACTCAATCTGGGATGAGTTCGAGGCAAAGGTTCAAAAATGGCTGAAAGCCTTAGGATGTTGGGAACCACTACTAAGGAGGGTAACATAAAAAGAGATTTCACATTTTGCCATTTTAAATTCAAGAAAACAAAACAAAACACAACTTTGTGCTCCCAATTCAGGCTCCCTGGGTGATTACATGGCTGCCGATAAAGAAAGGTTTACTAAAAAAAAAAAAAAAAATGAAGTTGGTATAAATTGCAATAAACAGTAACACTTTAAAATAATTGCCTAATCAATATTAATTCCTCTGGTATCTATTTAACAGCATTAATCACAGTGAACTCATTTAGTATTAATGTGAATGTCACAAGTAATTCAATTGGATTTCCACTGCAATTCAACATTAATTACCTTAACTGGGCCATTATTTTAAAGCGTTACCCAGTAAACATGAAAATAAAGGCAATAAAATAATTAATTAAAGAATTATAGTGGGGTGCTATATATTTTATCACTATATAATAAAATATTTGATTCATTTGAAATATTTGCATTGGAGGGTTTCATTCGTTAGTTGAATCTATACAGTCACACGTGCCCATGAAACTATGAGATGTCAGTTATCATATTTGTAAGAAAAAGGGTAGGGTTTTGTAAAGAAATTTGTCAAATATTGAGATTTCTCATTTAAGTTCCAATACCTAGTAACACTCGTTATTTTAACTGTTGACTCCCGATCCCCAAGGGAATATATGTATGTGTATTACCACCGAAATGACTCATGGCAACTGGGTTTTATGGTATTTACGCTAGTTTGTCAAGTTTTTTTTTTTTTTTCAATTTTCTCACTATCACGTAATCAGCTTGCAGATGTCACTTGTATGTAAAAACTTAATTTAGCAGTCTTCTTTTCAATTTTAATTTTCTTTCTAATATACTGAAAACTGGAAAGATGAAGGAAGGAAGGAAGGAAGGAAGGAAGGAAGGAAGGAAGGAAGGAAAGAAAAGAAAGAAAGAAAGAAAGAAAGAAAGTAAAGTAGAAAGAAAGCAAGGAAGGAAAAGGAAAAAAGGCCCCAGGCTTGTTACAAGTATGTGTGAAGTACAGATCTGTAGGCCCTAAGTGGCAAGATGCAGACCTCCAAATATAAAAGCTGTCATACACTGATTATACATAAGATATTTCAGCTTTGAAAGCCTCTAAATATTCTTCTGACTTTTAGGTTGTGCTCTAAGGTGTTAAGGTTTCCTCCTTCAACTTAAATTGTTCTGAATTGTATCACAAAATGTAAATATTGTACTAACAATTTGTTTAAATTCATTATTTGAGAAAGAGAGAGAGAGCACATGACCCCAGGGGGAGGGGCCGAGGGAGAGGGAAAAGCAGACTTCTTGCCCAGTGGGGACCCCAATGTGAGACTCAGTCCCAGGACCCTGACATCATGACCTGAGCAGAAGACAGATGTTTAGTTGACTGAGCCACACAGGCACCCCAATATCTAATATTTTATTTTCCATTTGTATTTTGTATATAAGTGCTCGAGGAAAGCGGTGCGTTTTGTTCGACTTTACACATTTCATAGCACTGAGTGGAGAGTTTTGCAAACCAAAATTCTGCTAAAAATTTTTTTAAAGATATTGTTTTACCTCATCATAGATTTTAGAAACAACTGTCTAATAAATCACTCATTCATACATATTTAGATACCATTCACTGGGTAATGTAATATACAGCGTGGGCTCTTTCAGTGGTTCTTAGAAACAAAGCATCTTTGAAAGTTCTTCAAATGAAATCTTACAGGAAGCCCCAATATGCAGATACTTGATCGAAATGGAGGATATGGGACCGGGAGCCCCAACTTTTCCTTCATGATGAGGGCAGCCTATAGGGAACTGCTGAGGAACCACAGGACTCAGTGAACAAACCTGAAACCAAGCAGATGGCAGGGATATTGGATTCAAATCTGAATAAAAACCGAGCTCTCTAACATGTTGACTATAGGTTGTTGATCATGAAACTTAACTTTTCTGAGCCTCAATCTGTCTACCTACAAAATGAGACTAAATATATCTTCTAATGAGTGTTTTTGGGAAGAGAAACATAGATATAACTACTGCTATTATTTTGTTTAGTGTTGTTTCGATCAATCAAAAGTCCATTTATATGTTTTTTACAACAGAATATGAGTAGCTATAAAAAAGTAGGGAAACTTGTCATTTCCTGTGACACAGATGGACTGGGAAGGCATTTTGTTAAGTGACATAAGTCAGAGAAAGACAAATATGCAGAGAAAGACAAATACTGTATGGTCTCACTTATATATGGAGTAGACAAAAAAGAAAAAAAAAAAAAAGGACCACCCAGGTGGCTAAGTCAGTTAAGTATCTTATGCTTGATTTCAGCTCAGGTCATGATTTCAGGGTCTTAATATCGAATCCCATCTTGGGTTCCATAGTCAGTGGGGAGTCTGCTTGAGATTCCCCCTCCCTGCCCCATGTATGCCCTCTAAATAGTTAGATAGATGATAGATTAGATAGATGATAGATAGATAGATAGATAGATAGATAGATAGATAGATAGATGATAGAAAATTAAAAAAATACAAAAAGCTCATGGACACAGAGAACAGATAGATTATTAGTGGCCAGAGGTAGGGTTTGAGGCGTAAAGGAAATGGAAGAAGGTGGTAAAAGGTACAAACTTTCAGTTAGGACATAAAGAAATCATGAAATATGATGCATAGTGTGGTGATGGAAGTGAATACTGTTTGGCTTACCTTCATGTTGCTAAGAGAGTAGATCTTAAAAGTTCTCATCACAAGAAAACAAATTGTAACTATGTATGGTATTTGATTACAGTGATCATTTTATAATATGCACAAATACTAAATCATTATGTTGTACACCTGAAATTAATATAATGTTAAATGTCAATTATATCTCAATAAAGATATACTCACTGAATGCCTTCTTTATTTCAAGCAAAACAGGGGTTGGGGATAAAGCAGCAAATAAAAGGGACCAAGGCCTCCCCTGCATAGAGGTTATATTCTAGGGGCGGAGATTGATACTTATTATATACATTATGCATTATTTCAGGTGCTTGTGTGTTACATATAGAGGTGAGTAGGGGTGCCTGGGTGGCTCAGTTGGTTGGACTTTGGACTCTTGATTTCAACTCAGGTCATGATCTCAGGGTTGTGAGATTGAGCTCCACGTCAGGCTCTGCGATGAGCGCTTAGTCTCCATGGGATTATCTCTGTCTCTCTCCCTCTGCCCGCCCCCCTCCCAACTCACATGTTCACTCTCTCTCTAAAATAGAGAAAATTAAAAATATATATATATAAAGGCATAGTAGGGAAAGATCTGGAGCGTTGTTTTTGTTTACCTGGTGTTTAGGTAGGGTGCTCAGGAAAGCATTTGGGACAGCGTGAGGGAGAAACCCATGTGGGTATGAGAAGGGAGAAAATTCTTGGTAGAAAGAATAGTCATTATAAAGGTCCTAAGGAGGAGTATCCTTGATTTACTGGGGAAACATGGAAGAGGCCAGTGCCAGTGTGGCTGGAGAGGGAGTTGATTCTGAGATTGGAAGACATCTGGTGATTTAAACAATGATGTCAGATGACTCACAAGCTGAAGGAACGACTGCTGTATGGGATCGCCTGAGAGGAGAGGCAGTGTGAGTGAGGGAAAGAGCTCTAGGAGGCTCTGGTCAGAAGGGATGATGGCTGGTGCCTTGGACTGGGTGATGGAGTTGCAGAAATGTACACTTGGAACTGGGAGGCATATAAGGATTGTTCTTTTATTACACAATGGATTATATATATTTTTATATATTTTTTATTTTTATACATATTTTATATTTTATATATTTTATACATTTATATATTTTTTATTTATATATAACTTTTTATTTTATTTATATATATAAATTTTTATTTTATATATATGTATATATATATATATCATGATATTGGCTACCCACACACTTGAACTAGAACAAGATTCTATTTAGATTCCTGTTTGTCCTGATGCAGAGTTTAAGCTGCAGGAACATGCCACTTCTTTCCATTTCCCTCTCTGACTTTGTCTTCCCACCCGCATCCTTCCGCATGCATGTGGAACTCCCTCCTCAGCATCGGAAGCATAATTTAACCTGTTGAAGCCTTCCTCGTTTGGTTTGTAAAATGCTCAGCTTTGCTCTCTAGCTTGAGAGCAAATCTAATAAGAGACATGGGGAGGCTTTGAAGATTGTTAAAATGTCCACAGTTGTCAGATGCCATCAATATATTAAAATCTATGACATATTGTGTTTTATGGTTACACAACTGCATCCTGCGATTCTTGTGGTCCTTTACTACCTTACGAACATCTCTGTAGAGATGGGACTTTTCAGTGTGCTGTTTCTTTTTTCAGTAGTTATGTGTCTGTGAGAGAGAATGCAAGTCGGGTTCTCATGCACTTCTTCTAGCTCAGGAGAATGTGCTGTGGGGCAGGTTGCAGACGCTGAGGGAGCCCTCTCCAAATCCAGAATAACTACGACACTGCAATATGACATAACACACCACAGATGGGAGAGTGTTATTGTCTCTCATGCATATAAGTATGGTGGAAAATATGTTTCTTCATTGTATTTTATAGCTTGCCAGTAGCAGCTAGACTTTTTTTTTTTTTTTTTTTTTTTTGGCTGGGGGTTTTGGTACTATACGACTAAACTTTTCTAATTATTGCTTTTGTATTTCCTATAGCTTCATCCAATTTATATCATCTTACCTGTTTAATGGATATGCTCTTATAACTGGTTATGCTCTTTGACCCCTGGATTCCATCACTTTTTCCAGAATGCTGTATTTTGCATGTTCATATGACTCTTACGATACAGACCGAAGACCATGCTGTTTGAATTGTTTTTCTACAGGTAATAATAAATATTTTTGAGTCTTCTTAACAATTTGGGCAGCCCCGTTGATGGTTAATGAGAAGTTTATGAAACACTAGCTGAGGTTGATCAATGTCAGTACAAACCTTTTTTTTTTTTCTTTTGGTTTTACTTGTTATTGTTTTTGCTTTTTTTAAATTATAAACCTGCCTAATGAGGAGGGATTGATCAACAGGTTACAGTATGTTTATTTGTGATAATTGTAAAAACCTTTCCTGGAGCAATTCAGTAGTGATGACATTTCTATTTCTAGAATAATACCTTTTGATAATTTTTCATACTTTGCATCTGGTTTTGCTTTCCTCATACCAAGGAGACTATTTCAAACTGGCCATGTGAAATGTCTGCAACACTTATTTATATTGGTCTATATTATAAGAGTATAATTGAGATATAATTCGCATACCATACATTCAAGGTGTGCAATTCAATAGCTTTTAGTATATTCAGAGTTGTACAACCTTCACCATACTCAATTTAAAATATTTTAATCACCCCAAAAGAAACTCTCATACCTTTCAGCAGGCACGCTGTCCTCAGTTTCAGGCAAACACCAATTTACTCTCTGTTTCTATGGATTTGGATACTCTGGACATTTCTTACAGAAAGAATCATACAACGGCCAGTCTTTGGTGATGGCTTTCTTCACCTACCATATGTTTTTTAAGATTTATTGATGTCGGGGCACCTGGGTGGCTCAGTTGGTTAAGCATCTGCCTTTGGCTTGAGTGATGATCTCAGGGTTCTGGGATGGAGCTCTGCATCGGGCTCCCTGCTCAGTGGGGAGTGTGTATCTCCCTCTCCCTCTGTGCTCTCTCTCCTTCTCTTTCAAATAAATAAATAAAAACTTAAAGGAAAAATTTCATTCATGTTGAAACATGTGTCAATACTTTATTCCTTTTTATTTCCAAATAATACTCAATTGGGAGGAGACAGCACATTGTATACGTCCATTCATTAGTTGATAGACATTTCAGTTTCTACTACTTTTTTAGCTACTATGAATACTGGTGCTAGAACATTCATGCCCAAGTTTTTGTGTAAACACATGTTTTCATTCCTGTGTATATACCTTGGAACACAATTGCTGGGTTATATGTTTAATCTTATGAGGAACTTGTAGATTGTTTTGTAAAGCAGCTGCACCATGTTACATTCCCACCGATAGTATATGAGTACTAGAATTTCTTCATGTCTTTGATAACACTTGTTATTATTTGTCTTTTTTATATTCACTATCCTAATGATTATAAAGTGGCATCTGATTGTGGTTGGAATTTGCATTTTCCTTATGACAGGCAACTTTATGTATTTTTATTGCACATTTGCACACTTTTTTTGGAGAAATGTCTATTAGGATGCCTTCCCTTTTTTAAAAAAAATGTGTTTTTTAACTCAAGGGTAAAAAAACCTGTTTTTTATCATTGAGTTGCAATTCTTTATATATTCTAGGTTTCTTATCAGATATTATATTTATAATATTTCTCTCCCATTCTGTAGATTGCTTTTTCACTTTCTTGATGGTGTCCTTTGAAAGACACACCATTTTAATTTTGGTGAAGTTCAATTTACCTGTATTTTTATTGTGTTATTTGTCCTTTTGGTGTCATATCTAAAAATTCATTGCTGAATTCAAGGTCATAAAGAATTATACCTATGTTTTGTTTTAAGAGTTTTATACTTTTAGCTCTTACATATAGGTCTTTGACCTATTTTGAGTTTTTTTAATATAATGTGAGGTAAGTATACAACTTAATTCTTTTTCATATACATATACAGCTGTTCCAGCACCATTTGTTGAAAATACTATTTTATCCCAATAAATTTTTATCTTAGGTAAAGAAAACCAATTTTCAAGGACTTAAGCAGCAATTATCATTCCTCTTTTATTCAACAAGCATTGGCTAATCACCTATTTTATCTATTTTATCTTGGACTTTATGCTATGAATCACTAAGATAACTCTTCTCAGGTAATTACAATCCAATCAGTTATTATATGAATTATTAGGCCCTAAATAATATGACGCTGTCTACACCACATGTTATAAATTTCTGCTGTCTTCTTATTCCTTTCCTGTATATGTGCATGTTCACGTGCACACATGAGTGCATGTTGGAATTAAAGACATTGATGTATATAGGTATCATTTAATTATATAGCAATAGCCTCAATTCCAACACCCAATGGTGGATCCTCCACACTTATATATTTTCTCTTCTTTTCCTATTAACATAAGAGATTGCTTTCACTAAAATGTGAATAATAAGCTATTTGCTATTTATTTTTTTGTTTTGTTATTCTATCTTTTCTCTTTCTATTCTGGTTCTTAAATGACTTCTTTCTTATTTATTATTTTTACAAAGAAATATATGCAGACATCTTTTTCTTTATGCCCTTCTAAGAAAAAAAAAACTTTAGTAGTTTTGCAAAAACTACTCAAACTGTCAAGTGCAGTAATTTTTGTGAAATTAGGAATTCTAGAACTAACCTCTGCAATATTTTATTGTATCTGGCTCTATATCAGTGAGCTGATTAGTACAGGTGTGATACTTGAAATTATAAGCACAAGGTTGAATTTGTAATAGGTATATTGTTTCATTGTTTTTCATATCATCTTCAAGGTACTCCGGGTATTTGCGGCTCTATAGGATAGTTGCAATGACAAAAACAAGGATGGATTAGGACAGCCCCAGAACACTTGTATGAACTGTCCTTTGCACTAATAACCATATATTTAAATTCTCATCTTCAGCTCACAGAGATTGGCTTGGTCAATGCCTACAGTTGTTATGGAAGCATCTTTGTGATTTCCTGGAAACTATAAAAGTCTTTGCCTAGATCAGCAGCTGTTGGTCATATGGCATATCTACCTCTAAAGCAGCTTTCATGAATGCAGAAGCAATCCCCACTGGAGATTTAAAATGTTAAATCAATTTCTGTTTTAAAACCTAAACCAAAGTAACTGATGTTTGATGTTGCTGTTAAGAATTTTTAATTTTTGCAAAGCTCCTGGGAATTCTTTGAGAAAGCCACTCAGAATATGAGTGCATTTTATTGTCTATATCACATTAAGTCAAACTCTCTACACTCATTTACCTTAAAGAGAAAGATATCCCCTTAATGATGTATCCATTCCTCATTCCTGAGCAAACATATGCTTTGAGATAAAATTTGTCCATATCACAGAATAGTTTCTGGTCAACCCAAAGGGAGATAAAAACTGTATGAGCATTTCCAATGACACTATTATCCTACCTGGGAAACCTATTCTATTTAGCCCTTGAGAAATAAGGAATGGACTCTCATCAAAATCCAAAAGAAATACACTCCTCTGTATTCATTCTTTTGTAGCCTTTTATGGAGCTTTGGAATAACCACACACATTGAATGAGAGTTTTGAGCACAGCTGCAGCTCACTTGCTTACCCCCCACTACTGAAACCATGGACAGTAGGAACATTCTGCTAGCCACATGTAAAGAGTGATTCTGGTATTTAAAGAAAACAAGTATGCTGGAAAAATTCGCTAAGAATAGTTTTCTTGAACTGACTTTAATATGGTGTTAAGAGTACTTCTTCCATCTACTGCAGCTGCAATTGAAAATTAGGTTCCCCTTCCATTTTACCATGCCTGAGAAAAGACCAAAATATGGATTTTTGGATGCACAGCAAGCCTTGTGCTTGATGATTCTGATAGTGAGCTCTGAGGTCAGTAAAAATTTTAGCTACAATGAATAATGCTGTATGAACATTCATGTCCAACTTTTTATTGTCCAGCAACACTATTTATAGTATATGAAACCTTAGAACATTATTTTGATAATTTCTCTACACCCGCAAAAGAGGTACTATAATAATACATAGTTCTTAGCGTTTTCTTGAATATTAAATGAAGCAATGGAGGCATAATATACAGCATCATGTCTGGCTGTTACTGGTGGCAAAAACAACAACAACTCATCACAAATTTTTCAGATTTTTAAAATGAAACAGAGAAGAATCAAAAACAGGTACTTTGCACATTGAAGAACAAGAAAAACCACTAACTTTTTTCTCCCATCCTGCAGGAGTTTATGCAAAATCTATAAGATCTCTATGTAACTATGTAAAAAGAAAATGTCTGTCGTACTACAATACTTTTGAAAAGTTCGAAAGAAAAAGGGCAAAGAGCGTGCCCAACGCAAATGAAATGTTTTCATTTCTAGTTAGTTAATTAGTTATACACTAAGCTTGTAGCCTTCAAAAGACTTCAAATGCAAAAGGCAAGGTTGCACGCTTTCAGAGATTCAGAAAATGGATGATTGGCTTCCTTTAACCAGATTTAAATTGTACCTAGCTTCTGCAAGGCAGGCACATGTATCGATTTAATAATTAAATGCCATATGTTCATTCCCTGTTCTACCCATGCGTTTTTCCTCAGGCAGTGAATATGAATGTTGAAGAATTTGAGAGTCTAGACTTCAGTGGGTAGTCAAAGTTGGTAAAAGAAATGTATTGTATGTCATGCCAAAACAAATCTGAAAGCATTTGCACTTCTTGTAATTGAAAATATAGCAAGATATGCAACCCTCCTTGGGCTCCTCAAATGTCACAGAGGTTTCTAAAGGACAAATATGTGTTTGCTTGTTCCCTCCATTGTCTTAGCAATTGTTGAGAGCTTTCTTATTCAGTAAGAAACTTCAAAAACTGGAGATGGCATCTTACAGTCCCACTCTCCTTTTAGAGATGAGGACATTAAAACTGAGGATTTAAAGAAATCACTTTCATTACATATACATTTGATTCAAATACCATCTTTTAGAAAAAAAAAAGCACGATGTTAATAAAATAAAAGATGAAAATCCATTCAATATATCTACACACTTCTTTCTAAACATAATATGTATTTCTAAACTTTAATTTGGTAAAAATTGTAAATATACATACATATTTATAAGTCCCAAGGGAATATGTAGCAGATTATATCATGTTACTTATTATACATTATACATTATGTCCTTATTTATGTATTTTTCCTATACACATGGGCATATATGGCTAAACCCTACTCCAACTCAAAACTTTTTAGTAATGAGAAGGTCTTATATAGGTAAATTTTACTTAAATATTTTCAGAACTTCATATTTGTATAACATTCTATAGGTATAATTGAATTCATACCTGAAAAATAAAACAAGTATAATTGAACCCACAGTTAAAAAACAAACAAAACTAATAACACACACACACACCTGGTTCTATTATCTAGCCATTATGACTCAAACAAAGATAAAGAGGCTAGGGAAAGCATAAACATCATCACATTCTCTCCCTTCATCCCTATATCCCTCTTCTCTAACAGCTAACAATCACAACATTACCCAGTTTCTTAACAAGAGCATTCAACCCCATATCATGGGTGAAGGTACATACGTAGAGGAGAGAAAAGCTTGTGCCTCAGCAAACTGGTCAAAATGATCCATTATATGGATAAATAAAATGTGTAAAATAATCTATACACACACACTGTAACCACAAATGCATGGCCTGAATTATATTCTGGTATCTAGGGATCCCTGGGTGGCGCAGCGGTTTGGCGCCTGCCTTTGGCCCGGGGTGCGATCCTGGAGACCCAGGATCGAATCCCACGTCGGGCTCCCGGTGCATGGAGCCTGCTTCTCCCTCTGCCTATGTCTCTGCTTCTCTCTCTCTCACTGTGTGCCTATCATAAATAAATAAAATTAAAAAAAAATTTATTCTGGTATCTACATAAGAAGAATGATTTAAGTCATCGTGTCCTCTTTGCCTTTTCCAAAATATCACCATTGCAATGAAGTCACTGAGCACAATTCTGATGAATTAGAATTCAAATCTGCTTGATGAAGGAGCAAGCACAGCCGCACAGCCAGAGAATAAAAATACTGGGTCGCTAACAGTACAGCCAAAAAGGAAAAGGTAATCTTGAGTAGGAGTGGGAACCCATTTTAATGGGAATGGATTTAGAAATTGGATCAGAAGTCCAGGGTTCAAATCTCGGTTTTGACACTTATAATGGCAACTTCAGAGAAACTGTTCAATGCTTAGCCATGGAAGGTGAAGAGCTGAATACAATAGGCCTCTCCGGTAGATAGAGACAATTGTAAAGGAATGATGATGTCTTTCAAGGGAGAAAGGAATAGTAATGTAGAAACATGGAAAAGAAAACCACAAACTGTCCATGGGGGTTAGCTATGACTTCACTAAGTGGACAACTTAAAAGGTAAGCAGTGGTTTAACTGATGGGAAAACGAAAGGGCATTTGGGACTAAGAGAATTACATGTAAAACCATAGGGCAAAAAAAAAAAAAAGAAAAAAAAGCATAAGGCAGTGAATGAGCATGATGAGAAAGGGAGTGCAAGGAGGTCAGTGGGGATGGAGACTACTGGTTATGGAGAAGCAGAGGATATGCAGTCAGAGACCTGGGGAAAGCTGGATTTTCGAAGATTGCTTGATACGCATTAGCCTTTGGTCTCTATCTTCTGGGTACACCAAGTCTCACGACCTCTACTATGTCTTTCAGTAGAAAGATCATGTGGTTCAATGTATAAGTTTAGGAAGATAACCTTTGCTACGATGTAGAAAAACACTCATATAAAATTAGGTAGGAGGCCACTTGTAATGGCCTATGCAAGATATTTAAGGCAGGTGAGAGATTTGTCTAAGAGTGGCACTGGGTAATTGGACAGCAGATGCCAAATTCTAGAAATATCTATGGGCTAGAATCAACAAGCTCTGATAACCATTTAGAAGTTTGAAATGAAGGATGAGGGGAATGGAAATCTAGGATAAAAAAAAATTTGTGGTTTTGTGTGCTTGTTTGGTTGATGCTTTGGGTTTTTTGTTTGTTTTTGTTTTGTTTTCTTGGCATGAAATGTATATGAATGGTGGTAGCTTTTAAGGAAAATATCATAAACATGCAGAAGTTATCAAATTGGTATTCAGTGTATTGATTTATTTTTTGACATAGTGAATCTAGTCACCAGAGAGATCTCACATAGCTAGCTGAGTATATAATTTTTGAACTTAAAAGAATGATCAGGGTTGAGATATAGAGTTTTAGAAGCCAGTAGGTTATTGATATAAACTTTATAAATGATATAAACTGCTTGGGGCAGAAGGCTAGGATGTCCCAGGAAGAATGTATAGAATGTACACAACAAACAAACAAACAAAGTAAATTTAAAGGATGAGATAGGTAGAAGAAGAGGAAAACCAGTCAGGATTAATTAGTAGGAATAATCAGAGAGGTATTAGATTTCAGGAGCTCTGGAGGCAAAAGGCCAAAAAGGAGAGATGTTTCTAGTAGTTTTCCCAGGAGTACAGGGATGTCAACAGAGCAAGTATAGCAGAGATCAAGTCAGTTGAAAGCTCAAGAAAGATCATACAGGAGAAAAATACCCAGAAAACAGTTCTGAGACCAGCAAAAAGTACACTATACTGGAAATGTATCATTTTTATTTGAATGAATGGTTATATGCTTTATATGTTATTAGAAGTCATATGAAACAGGGTCTCAGAAATTATGAAAGTGTGTAAGGACTAGAATACTAAGCACCATGGCAAGTTTTTATTAGCATCCTTGGTACCTTCATATTTGGCAGAATTTTCACATTGATGAGGTAATAATATAATCTAGAGCAATTTAATGCACCATTTTCCTGATTCCTTGAAAAATATTATCATTAATGATTATAAACTTACTAATGCTATTGTTAATATTAGGATTAGAATATTAAGCGGTCCCATAATGTCCTTGAAGGACCCAAACCGTAGCATTTGATTTTTCATGAGTGTTTGCTGCTATAGAAGACATGAGACTTAAAAATTAGAAAAAAAAAAGGTATCAAAAAAAGTATCTCCATAAAATAAGCTAGAAACGTGCTCATGCATGAGAAAAGGAAGTCAGATTATAAATTGCACAGTGTAAGAACAACTTCATATTTCTGTGCATTTAGTATTAAATGGTTGAACATACGATCTCTCTACCCATATGTATATTCACTGCGACATATTTAGTGGAAACATATTCAAAATAATTCTTTGCATCTTAAGCCTAAAATCCAGTTTGCTTAGATTTTATCGCAAGTGGAAGTTACTGTCTTGTACATACAAATTGGATCAGAGTATAGAAAACACACTTATATAGAGTAAATGCTGAAGCTTTCTGGATCATGCACTTTTATTCCATGGGTTTGTTGCCCCCCCCCCCTAATTTTGGAGAACGATGTGATAATTCAGGAGAGTGGCTTTGTCCTAATGATTATCTACGTAGCACCTCAACGTACTGTGTCGCCCCTGGAAACACACCATCAGGGTACATTGGAAACATACCTCTGCTAGTTTGTCGTTGGTTTTCTGGGAAGCTTTGAGGTTTTAACTTTGATCTCTCCCCTCACACACTGAGATTTTCTCCTGACTCCACTAGCCCAGACGGAATTTCTACCCTTGATCTCTGAGGTAATCTTAAACATACTCTTGACACCAGCATCACTCAGTGGTAAAAGTTTCCCTCTTAACTGTGGTATGTTTACTCTTCAGTGTCGGTGTTGTCCTTTGCTCATCTAGACTCAAACGTGGCTTCTTTAAACTTTCCAACCCGGGAAGAGTGTCTCAGTCATTTAGTTCACATGTTTCCTGCCTTGACTAAAGTGTTTTGAGGTTCCATTTTTGTTTCCTCAACTCTTTAAACTCCTTTTTTACTGAGGAAACTAGACTTTCTCTTTGATCTGTCAAAGAGTTTGTAACAATGTTTGACCACAGGGTGAACTCTACTTAAAGTGGCTTCATATTTTTGCCGAGCTTTCATTCGACCTCTTTTCATACTGCTTCTCTCCCAACCCAGCCTACACCTCGAGATATTTAAGTTTTGTTTTGTTTTTACTATTTAACTCCTTCCTATCAAACCTGATCTCGGAAATTAATTTGCCATCCGTCTCTTCTTATGCCATCATATGATGTGTTGACTCAACCGAGGATATTTGGAATTGAGCTCTATGTTTCACAGGTGGAGGAAAGGGAGATGTGAAACACAATAAATTAAAAAACAAACAAACAAACAACTGCTGGCACTTTTGGCAGAGAATGTGTCTCCAAATCCTGTCAGCCTACAAAATCATTTTCATTTTGTCATCTAATAAAAAGAAGCAGGTCATGTACAAGGGAAGAAGATATTCATTAATCTACTTTGGCGTCAGTCTTTCATGATAAAGTATGAACATATAACCAATACTTTCATGCACTCTAACCATGACAGAGAACTTTCATAGATACTATCTGTTAGTTCCTCACATCAAAAAGAGGCTGAGTTAGCTGTTAGCATTTTTATCCTAATTTAATAAATGAACTCACATTCGGAAAAGTTAAAGTTTCCAATGGCCCCCAATTAGCGGCAGTTGGATCTGGAACTCTATCCCGGGTCTTTCTTCTCACATCTTGTTTACTTTCCCCAACATCACAGCTGCCACGGTTATGATTTCATCATTTCTCAAATCCTACCCTCTTCCCAGTTACTTCTTTTTAACCGATGCTTTGCTTTCACCATATGGATCTCAGACAGCATTAAATGTGTTTAATACCAATTGCAGATGGAATTCAGACTTAAATATTTTAAATGAATCTCTAAAATAAGTTGAACTACTTTACTTGATACTGATCTTCACCGACATATAGGCCTGGACCAGAGAGGTAGTGCCAGGCCATAACCACACAAATGCCAAAGTTAACGTCCTTATATTATTATTCCTCAAGCACCGCGATGTGACTATTAATACTAGCTGTCTTGTCACATTTGCCTGCCTTCTGTAGCTCATTTTTTTTTTTTTTCTCTGTAGCTCATTTTTTGAAGCCATCCCTTTCATTAGCCACAGGATTTTCACTTAGATCATCTGAATATTCCTAGAGTTGATGGGGTTCCTCTGGCACCAACATCCATTTATAGAATCGCTTGTTACTATAGCTTCAAACAGGAAGGTACCGATTTCTGAATTGAATTAAATTCATTTTAAAAGAACTGTAAAAGTTATCATGACCTCCAAGGGATTAAATACAGAATTTCTACTGCTAATTTTTAAGCTAGTTACATTCAATCATTCATTCGTTCTGAAAACATTCATTGTATTAACTTCTTCCAGTTTTCAAAGTCATCCCTGAGAAATATATTCTTGGATATTTCATTTGTTTCTATTAAGGGTCTATTATGAAAACAAACAAGAAATATTAGAGTGTGAAATTTTAAGCATGCTGTTTTTTAAAGGGATAAAGAGGAACTAATGTGAAAGTATAATCCCCTGGTGAAATCACACTTCTGAGATTGGCTTAATTTTGCACATTATTCATCTAGTTTTTGTATTTCTCTGTGTCTGAAGTTACGTAGACCGGATAAAAGCTGCTGAGCTAAATCCAGTGCTGGAGTCTGAATATACTCCTTGCTCTATAGACTCACCTGGATGTCTCTCACCTTCTCTGTTGCCCTGAGTGCTGAGCCGAGGCCTAGTTTTCACTGACAAAGAATACTTTTAACAGACGAGTAACAATTCATGTTTGGCTCTTACTGGCAATCTGTCTGATATATACATCACTACTCAGACCAAGGAGAATTTTGGGGATCTCCTATCATTCTCTCAAGTGCAATCTATTCTCCTAGCCCACCCTCCCACTCTTGACCAGTCCTTCAACAGCTCCTGTGTACACACTGGCCACTCTACACAACCAATTTGATGCAATCAACTGGATTTAATGGTTATATATACTCAGAGGTTCAATATCAAGTGAGCTTCTCTTTTTGTCCTGAAAGGAAAGGCATATATTTATGAGTACCTACGTATTCTCACATGAAAGCAAAACTCTTCCTATATTATGCATTTTAACAGAAGAGGACTTAAATAAGTGATGAAATTTTTGTAACTTGAAACAACGCCATTTACTGTTTTATCCTTATTTAGATTTAAAAAAATCAGCCTCACACAATACTATGGAGGTTTAAAAAAAACAGAACTTTTTACATATAAAGAAGGAGGCACTCATAGAATGAGGAAATATTGCACGATCACAGTTGCCAGTTAATTATAGAGACAATTTTGTTTTGGAATTTGGGAATTACTTGAGGTTTAGTAGAGAAGGGTTTATAGAGGAGATGGAATTTAAGGTGGCTTGAAGGCAACTGTAAAATAATTTTAAAAATCTGAACTTAGGTTTTAAATCTAGTCTCTGTCATCTCATAGGTCTGTGCTTTCAGAAATCAATTTTATATATTCAATCTTCAGTTTCTTAATTTTTTAAAAGATTTTTTTTGAGAGGCAGAGAGAGAGAGAGATAGCACACAAGCAGGGGGGAAAGGCAGAGGAGAGAGGGAAAAGCAGACTCCCCACTGAGCATGAAGAGATATAGGGCTGGATTCCAGGACCCTGAGAAATCACCAACCATCCTGCCTTAATAGATTGAAATCTCCCAATAATGCTGCATGAGGATGGGTGGACTTTCATAAAAGAGAAAGGGAAGTATAAGCAAGGAAAGTAAGATGAGCCAAATAATAGAGGTGAAATATGACAAAATAAATCCAATCTATTAAGTATACCAGTTTGATTGACACGAGGAGATCAATATAAAGAAGAAAGGGGCCAGATTGTGACACTCCCCCCAGATGTCTGGACTTGACCTTTGAGAAGTGGGGAGTGACAAAAAGTATTCTAATGTGAATATCTATCCCTATGACAGCATTTTGAAAGCCCAATCGTCAGCACAAACAATGTTTTCTAAATAATTAGGATTTACAGCGCCAAATATTTTATGACATATTTATTTAGACACAATGTCCAATTGTACTTCTCACAATGATCTAACGATGCAATGTAACAGAATTATTGAAATTACTATCAAATTATTGTTCAGCTAAGAGAATTTAAGAACACTAGGGTAGAATTTTATCTGACTATTTAAGGATGTATTCTAGCCTCCCATAGAAATCTGTTGCTCTATTTTAAGAAATTTATTTGGTTAAAATTTACACTCTGATGACAAATTTATCACCGATAGGTGATGCTCCCCCAAAACATTTGAAAATCAAGCAAGATACTGTTATCAAAAGCATCAGAAAGCTGTTGTCCAGACTGTGTGTTTTACTTGCCTAAGATGTCCAGGAGGTAAGTTCAGGGTAATTTTGCAATTTCAATCATAAGGGTGGTATTGCCAAGTGTCCAAGAAGAAGCTTGAAAGCAGCTATCACAAACACTGCCTTGGGAGGATCCCAGTCAACAATACACATCTCCTGCAGCAAGTGTTTATTCTTAACAGTGACTAATGCTTCGATGAAGGAGTGTGTTGCTGGGGGCTGTGGGTGTGCGTGTGCTAAAGCGCCAGGGTGGCTTCGGATGGGGAAGATGGTGACCCCGCAGAGCGCTATGCCAATGACATTGCTGGTATCTTGAAGCGATGCATCATATATTATAATAAAATATCAACTATGACTGCTGATGTCTGACCTGCTTCTTGAAAGAGTTCGAGTCTTTGACGCAGTCACATTCTTAGTTACTTTGCAAAAACTCTGATGAAGAAAGTGAGAAAGATGTGTTAATATTTAATAAGCCTACTGATCGATTGCTGTGCCTTCTAAAATGTTCATCTCTTTGACTGGTGGGAAATGAACTTCATTAGGATTTCTCTGCTACCTTATAGCTCCTTGTTAACATTTCCCCTTTTGGGGCCCTGAGAAAAAATGGATAGCTTCTTTCCATGAATCTCTGCCAACCACACTCTCCTGCACTATTTTCCATATTCATTTGCTCCGAAAAGTGGATGTAAATCTCATTTTGCAAGGAAAATATTATCAGTTCTTTGTGATCTAAAGTAAAATTCGTGAAATGGTATTTTTATGATTCATAGAAGTAACTAGTAGATTGATTTAATATATGGAAGCTGGTACTATATTTAGTTTCAAGCTATGAATATCAAAAAATATTAAGCACACTTCTTCATATTTTAGCTTCACTTTACATGTTTTATTTGAAAAAGCAAAAGAAAATTGTAGAACTTTGAAAAAAGGGAAACTACTAGGGAGAGATTTGTCTATATAAAATAATTATTGTGAAATGCCATTTATTTAAAACACCTCACAAAAAGGAACTAGAGTACAACACATATAATGCTAGCTGTAATGCAGAAATTAAAATGCTGATTAGTAAAATAATTATCAGTATGACACCTCCTACGTAAATGATTCACATTGAAGCTGAACTCAAAGGTGGCACAAAAATTGGTACATGTATTGATAACCAAATATGTGCCCAGAACTTGTGAGATGTCGGCCTGCAGTGTCTCATTAAATCCTCAAACCAAGAAGTGAGATCTATCCTGTGGCCTCCTATTATTCCTATTTTACTAATGAGAAGGCTCAGGGAGAGATTATGTGAGAAACTTCCCCATGGCCACCCCGTTAAAAAAAAAATATTTCCAAAGGAAGCTTAAGACCAAAGCATTGTGCATCTAGAGCCCAAGCTCCTAAAGAGTATGTATTCACAGCGGCAGGGCTGGAAAGGTCAGGTGGGTCCCTCCTCTGAAAATCCACTTCTTTTCGGAGAAAGCAGAAGAAAACACTCCAAGAGAAAAGCTGGACCGACAAGGAAAAGGTTGTTTTAGCATCAGCTAACATGAAAAGCCAGACCTCCTTTCGATTATTTTAATTTCAATGAGAATGTGATTCAGAAAACAAGAGACAGACAGAGAATGCGCAGAACTCTTTCTTGGGTTTTTATTCCCTTCCTAAACCAACATCATTAATATTCAGTTATTAAAGACACCATTTCTACTCTAGTCCTTTGCTGAGGCTAGAATTATCTTGGTTCCTAAGCAATGAAGAACCCAAGCTGATGCCAATGAGTTTCTAGCACAACCCACAGCCAGCTGGCTACATAATCTGCAGGGCCCAGTACAAAATAAAAACGCAAGTTTACTTGTTCATAAATTATTAAGAATTTCAAAATGTTTACAGGAGAGCATTAAACCAAGCTCAGGGCGGTGTGCCTGCATAGACAAGTACATCTACGAGGCCTCTTCTCTGCCCACAGCCAAAGGCTGAGGGCTTATTCTGGGACCTTTTACAGGGGCGAAGATTCTTGACCATTTATATTAGTCACCTTTGACTAGAAATTGTAGATGCCAGTGATATGCAGACTTAGTTCTCTTCCCTCACTTGAGACAGATTAAATTTTAACATTGAGTTATAATTTTCTCCCTTCTTTCGGGACGCTGAAGGAAGATTATTCTGTTTCTTCTGAGAGAAAACCAATCAACCGACCAACCTGTGATTTCTAGGCAATCTTCAAAACGAGAAGCTTTGAACAAGAAAATGTGTTGACATTATAGTTCATCCATTTTGAATGTAATCTATCTCCGAGGCGATGATATACATATCTTTGTTACCTACCGAAAAGCAAATAAAACACAGTCATGGTTTGTCTTTTTGTTGTCGTTCTTGTTGTTAATAAAAAGGACAAGACTATGACATGATTATTTCGCAGGATCCCCCACATCTGGAGTATATTTCTTATACTGAGGAAGGGGGTGGGAGAACAAGGATGAAAGGAAATAACAGAAAATATTTTTTCTATACCTCACTCACAGTTTCCCCTGCCTCCGATTTTACTATCTCACCATTTTCCAAGTAGAATTGGCAGGATGGAAACTAGGCAATCGTGCGGGGTAAACTATTCAGTGTGGAGAATACAAGGGCTGTATGCCAACCACATCAGCACCTGGAAGGAGACTTCTCACCTCGAAGCTGGTCAATAGTTGTGTATGGGGGTCATGCTTTTCTTAATGCTCTGAAACTTATCAAACATAAAATGGTAGGAAGATGTTATTATACGTTACAGGTTAGAGGAGGGACTCAAGATAGGGAAAGTCGGATTCCTCTTGAGCAGTCACACCCATTAAATCTGCCTTCATCTAGCAACCTTAGGAACCAGGCGTCGTTGTCTACTGCTTTCATTGAAGCTGCCTCGTAGGGCCATGAACACTCTTGAACTCATGCCTCCAAGGAACATGGTTCTCAGATTTTTTGATGGCCCTAGAGTGGCTCCACCTAGAGTTGGGATCCCAACAATGCTGTGTATACAATATTAGTGGCAAAATACTGTTGAATACTCCATAACACTTCCTTAGCGTGCGCGTGCGCACACACACACACACACACACACACACACATACACACACACAAAACCCCTAGAGGAAGTTATGATTACAAACTCAGGGGAATGAGTGAAAAAGAGAATGTTGGGTGAAAGGTGATGATAAATTCACAAAAAAAAGTACCAACAAACATCAGGACGATAAAATGGTATCTTTCATTCTGGCCATTATTTGGAAATAATTTGTGGAGCGAAACTACTGAAAACATGTTTAAATTATGGTATTCACTTAATGCAATATATATGGGAACAGGTACCCTATTGTTCCAATCCCTTCCTGAATTGTGTTCCTGGGTTTAATTTGTAAGATTTACGCATTTCTCCTCTCTTAACCTTCCCATTCTTCATGAATAATTTTTTGGTAGAATCCCATGTTTTCTCATTACAGAGAGACTTAACTTAGTCCTGTCTTTTGTTGAATGTTGAATATTTAAATACAGCTTTCATTTCAACTGCAAGCTTTTTCTTACAGGTAGAGTTTTTGATTTTCAAAAGAATAAATCTCTTCCCAAAAGGCTTATATATATACATTTAAAAGCAATTTATAAGGCAAATAAATGTCATAATAAGGTCACTCAGACATAGTGTTAAAACATTCTAGTATCTGATAGTTTGCGAAATAAGAAACAATGCTGATTTTGCTCTTCAGATTTATCATGTCGTATAACGGTTTTATATAAAGATGTTAATTTTAGTGTTAGCCACACCACACACCTTTGGAAAAGAATAATCTGGCCTAAGGTAGATCCAGCATATGCATTTGTTTCACAATATGTTTTTAACATAGTTTTCTCTGAACTTTACTAATTTTCCTATCGATTAAACATGTCTACTTGAGTTAGGCATATGGGATTTTCTGGCAACTATCTTAGATGAATCTTTGGGGAGCTCTAAGGTATACCTGGGCTTTTGGATTTCATTATCCAGGCTTATTTCATTCTAATATAATAAAAATTCAGCAAATGGCAGCACTAACATAGGACTGAAATAATCAAACATCCAGTTATTTTTGAGGAATCAGTTAATTACATGCTAATGCTGACTGAGCTTATATTTGTGTGTGCATTTAATTTTTTTTCAAGGAGTTTATACATTACACATAGTATTTGCATATGCTGTTAAAAACAATTCAGTACGAAAAATAACAACAATTTTTTCTATCACAATTTGCTGTATCTTCTCTAAGAATCGTTCAGTGCTACAAATAAACTATATCTGTTAAGTGAATTTGGTCAAGTATTTTGATAATAATTAGGTGGCAATTAGTATTTTCTTGCTATAACATCAATATTATCTAAATCATTTAGCAATTTTATGCCATAAGTGGTTATTTAAAATACACATCATTTTACTATTAACTTTTTGTAAACTGAAAAGGAAGTTTTCATTACCTAAAGCAAAAATTGTATGTAATTTCAAGAGTCTGTTAAATTAAACGATAATGGGAATCCTTTGAGATACTTTTGACAAGGAGCATGTTCTCCCAGCGAGGGTCAGGGTTCAATTCCTAAAGTCATCCATCACATAAGACTGTCAAGGGCTGAATAGCTGCAAAACTGAACAGGAGATAGGATGCCCATGCTGACCTCCTAAATCACTTTCACGCACAGAGTTCAGTAAATACCCACACCCATTCCCAAACACCATAGGCAAATGGCCACACATATTAAAAAGGGCCTTCGTGATGAGGAGAGGCAAGTTTTAATGTGATTTGAACATCAAAGAATTTTGTATATTTGAGATTTTCTTTCAAATGCTTGTTTTAATTATATAAAAAAATAGCATTTCATATTATTGTTTTAGTGACAAATCATTAGCTGAAAATATTTATCGATACTCTTTAATGCCAATAGTTTTGAGAGTCACAGACAGTGAAAAAAATGTTTAGGTAAGGCACCCTACCTATAGTTGGTCTGTTAAAACTACCCATTTAGTATTCAGAGTTCCCGAGGAACCTATAACGTAGTGGTACTTGTGAGCTAAGTCCGAAATTTAGTGTTAATTTCAGGTGGTTCTGTCTTAACTACATTTTTAATCCCTTTTTCTTATGGTGTGGACTTCATGTTAAGGAACATAGGTTAGGGGGGCACCTGGGTGGCTCAGTGGCTGAGCATCTGCCTTTGGCCCAGGTCATGATTCTGGGGTCCTGGGATCAAGTCCTACATCAAGCTCCCCACAGGGGGCCTGCTTCTCCCTCTGCCTATGTCTTTGCCTCTCTCTCTGTGTCTCTCATGAATAAATAAATAAAATCTAAAAAAAAAAAAAAGAACATAAGTAGGTTAGGTAATTCTCCTTGAAGTAACCTTAACACTGTCTAGTTAGCTTGTTTTGCTTACTAAAATACATTGTAAATTTTCTCTCTAATTCTTCGTTTCTCCAACTAAAATGTGGGCTCTATTGTAGTGGACCAGCCTGTCTTCACAGCTGATATCCAGTGATAGGCATAAGTTCTCACTATTTCCTAAATGAATTAACTAAATAACTACTCTACCCCTCCCCCCAAATTCTGGGCCCGAAGGAAGCCTTCCCATAAGTAAAACAATTGATTACGTGCAAAACAACATTCCTCTCCGAAGTACTAATTATAATTTTCCTGACAAGAGTCAATCCACATATTTCCTACATATGAAATGGGTGTAGGGTATTTAACTTATTTATAAACTAAGGCAACTGGAAGGATGTTTTTCTCGAGGCTTACAAAATTAAATCAATTTGAGGTTCACATTCACTCTTCGGTGTGAGGGAAAGAAAAGAGTGAGCGTCCTGTGGATAAGAACTGCCTTTGGCTCGCTCCATATCCATATATTCATCAGGTGTGTTACAGTATTCGGCATTGTATTTTAACACGTTTTTCTAATATTAATTCAAACAAGTTCAAAAAATCTTTTATTCTTCACCAATTGTTTGAGTCAGGAGATGATCTTTAAAAGTTAGAGGATGAAGAAGATTCACACAAGTGGATGACTGCATTTTCTAAAGTTTTCATAAAAATTGCCTAATAAGGCATTTCAAATATACCCACAAAAGAAAGCATCCTGACCCAACTTTCTCAATGAACTCTAAATCTGAGTTTTATAATACATAGAGATTTTGCTATACAGACTTATCTTGACCATTTCTTTTTTCAGTAACGAGACGAGGGAAAGTGCCATTTAAATAGATGATGCCCTCAAAATATCAAAATATCTAAATGATATCAATACTTCCAGAGAGATAAAAGAACAATGATGGTGATTCAATATTAATTACAGTGTTTCCTAACATAACAAAACCTTGACCTTTCCAAAAATATTTTGATTTCCTAATGTGAGAAAATTAGAAAATTAAATAATGGAATTGGTGCCTTTCTAAAATGCAACATTCTTAGGTTGACTGAAAATGAAATTGTCTTAAATAATAATATAAAAAATCATATGAGAAACTTCCTAATTGGCATACTAAGTTGCCCAGAACTTCTATTATTCTCTAGAACTCTTTGTCTTAATTTTTAGAGGAAAATATAAAGAATCAATGAAGGAAAATATCCTTGACAGTTTCCCTAAGATATGAAATTCACATATTTTAAAATTTAGAATGATTTGAAGCATCAACCTATTTCATGTAAAAAATCAAGAATTTCAAATAGTCTTGCTGAAATTTCTTCTCTGGGGGTCCTTATGAAAGTGAATAAAACCTTCATAGGCACACATCTTACCTCTTCTGCCAAGAGGCTGATAAAGCATCTTTTCAGTTCTGGTGTCCAGATTTTATTCAGCTGTAAGGTTATGGCACCCCCTAGCCCAGCCTAATAGAATAGCAGTCAATTCTGGCACAAACTGAAGTTTAAAGAACTTTAAAGAATATATATAAAACACGGGAGCTTTTAAAAAATATTCTCAACTCAAGGAGTTATTTTATTTGGTAGTACTATTTTATTTATCATTGTTTAGAATTTCTGGTATATAATCTGTTCTGACTCTGAGTTGTAACAATTGCTGGTGAAGTACAGGAAGCTGATTTATTCTAAAGGTATCATGGAGCATAAACATATCCAACAGATTTTCACTGGTTCCCAAAATTCTCCCCCCAACTGCAGATCATCAAAGAGCCAGACACCCGGAGTGCAAGTATGAAATACAGAACATGGCTGTGATGGATATTGACAAATCTTTTGCTAACAGGCAACAGCTCTTTGGAGGAAAAAATACACACACACACACACACACACACACATATATACACACACACATATACATTATTGAAAAATAAACCTGAATATAAGCGGCCACCATTCAGAAAAAGATATTTATCCTTATTTTATTTGTATACTGTACATTAAAGAAAGAGTTGAAAAACAAAGAATTCTGATGCTCTGGTAATAAATTTAAACTGATTTTGCTTGTCCTATCTTTGAATCTTCATGGTTTCCTTATTAAGCCACAATGACTATTTCCAGCATATCTCAATAGTGCTGCTTGCATAGCACCTGTCAGTAAGAATCCAGCAATATAAACCTTAACGGCTTTGATGGGAATGTAAATGGAATACCAATTTGCCAGTGCAGCACAAGCCTGTACTATCCATGGAGTTCACAGGATTCCGATTAGTCTGACATTTTTTTGCAGACTTCAGGAAAAGAACTATTGTAAAACTTGGAAGCAAACAAAAGGCAAGTTTCCTCACCTGACTTGTAGTCCATTTTAGACTTGTTTGCTGCAGGGATATTTGAAAGGCATCTTTCTTTATTCTGAGATACTGTAAATCTAGATACTGTAAATCACTCGGTCAATGTACATTAAATTTAATTTAGTCTGACCACCACTACTATTCAAAGTCCAGCAAATTGATTGTGTTACTAAAAGGTGATCGCATTGATACTGCCATTTAATGAACTCCATGCTCGTACATTGCTCCTAATGCACACTATTTTAGATCACTTAGTCAACTGCACTCTAATTGAATTTATCATTTGAAACCTTGACTTGATGCTAATGGTCCAAAATAGCTGAGTCTTTCCAGAGTAGTCCTGTCTACAAAATGCCATATATTGATGTTTTCCTGCAACAAACACTTGTCTTTCTTGTCTTTTTGGCAGGGCCGTTGTCAGTTATTGAGGTACAATTATAAGAAAACTTGCATTTAAAAAAAGATATTATTGACCTCTGCAAATTGACTGGCAACATCAAAATTTGAAAGTGGAGCTCAGACAGACTTAATGGGATATATGCAAATTCTCCATACACAAGCCTGAAACTGTCATATGGCTGCTGTTATTTTAAGATATGCATGATCTCCTTATTCTGTTCTACCCCTTTTATTTTCACTAAATGGAGGCAGCATGTTTGCTAAGACTAGTTTGGATTGAGAGAAATGGCAATAGCATTTGCTGGGTTCCACCGTGAAGGATCATCACCGGTGCCAGTTGGTTTTAGAAGCCAGAGCTGGGAAAAAAGTGAAACTGATGTAAGGTGACATTAAACCAGGAAAAAAGGTGTATAAAAAAGATGTGATTTCTGTCGGTTTACAAAATCAAGGCAGCATTGTAGAAATTAGAAACGAGTAGAGAATTGTAACTGATTATGCTTTAATTTTTTTTTTTACCAAAGAAGAACCTAATTTAGTGTTGCATTGTAGTTCAAAAATAGCTCCGCATAATTCATAAGGTGCTGTACTTGAGGAGTGCTGCAGTTCCTCATTATGATAATGCTTTTTGATAACTTTTATTGAACATAAGCATTCCCATGATTAAATCTCTTAATAGGCATCTCTCTTCAATACTGGTTGCCGTAATTTCAAAGCTATGCTGTACACAGTTCTGTACCGAAACAAGGTGATATCAGAGACTGCTAGCTAAAAATCAAACAGGAGGATAAATATATGGAAAAATAATCTAATTTACAATAAGATTCCCAATGAAAAATTACTACCTATACAAAGTTTTGAGCAAAAAAAAAAAAAAAAAGGATTTTTCATCACTGGTTTTACTCATCTAACCTAAGTAAAAAGGATGAAGCATATTTTTGAAATTACTCCAATTTTTAAATTCCCCTTTCTTTTACACCTGGGTGCGCCATTAAGTTCAACCTCATAGGATCCATTAGCTGATTACTTCTATACCTACACCATGTCCCTCCACATTTGTTATATGGGGTTTCATAAAATTCTAATGTCCAGATAATTATAAGTTCGCCATGACCAGGAAAGCTCCTGCCAGTTTCCTGGTTGCTCAGATCCTACAGGAAGACACAAAGTGGCCCAGGTGGATGCGTTGCATGCAGTAGGTTTGCATCAGAGCTGAGGGACCCTTAAGTAAGGAAATCCCAACCTTCCGTTATGATTACAAGTAAACCTGCCTAATTGAACCTGGAGGGGAACAGTATAATATCAATTATCTTATTGTGCAGCATACTAACCTGTTCTTTGTTCTGAAGGACACACTTTTTCAGCTTTCTAGGCTGCTTGGTATACAAACATCCACAGCATGGTAATTTGGAATAAGAGAATCAGTGCCTCTGCTTGCACAGAAATATGACAGATTCACAGAGAATCATCTCTCCAAACTCTCCTTCTGACCTCACATAGAATGCATTTTCTGCTCTGCATATGTGATCTCATATATCTTTAGGCTTTCATCAGTACATCTGGCGTCCCCAAGTCAACTATCAGCTCCCAGAAAACAAAACTCATTCTCATACCAATATATACCCTTAATGCCCAACACAATGTCGTAATGTGCTTTGTACTCAATGCATATTTAAGATTTTTGATGATAATGACAGATTAATTGATTGATGGTGGAAATGATGCTAAAACTGAAAGCTGAAGTCAGTTTTCCAGAGGTTTTGCCCTCACAATGCCAACCATCTAGGTTTTCACAAATCCAAAGAAATCTTGATGGTGGAAGTTATTTAGAACATAGAATTATACCACCCAGAGTGTCACTCTTCAGATCCTGTGTTTTGATATGATGTGGAAATAGTCTTTGTTTGCGAACCTGAGCTGGTAAAACGTATGCACATTTACTTAGAAGAATTTGTGCAGAAGATGCCCTTGAGACAAGAAGAAAGAGAAATTTAGAATGAAAAGGAAATAGAGTTAAAATGAATTCTAAGCCAAAAGTCATGTTCACTTTTTGGCAGCTAATAGCTAGAAAGCTTGATTTGCACTGTGGAAACAGGGACCTGATGCCCAAAGTACTTCACTGGTAAAATTGCCTGGAGTATATTTCTCTGGTACACACACGTAGCTTGAAAGTTTCATTGTCTTTATAATACTGCTACTAGGGATTCCTATCATATATTTTTAAAAATCCCTTTATAATCAGGAGTTTTTTAAAAGCTCATTAGGGACAAACAAACAACTGGATAGGGAGACAAAATAAGCTTCTTCTTTAGAAATAATAAATTATTTGTATCAATTGAATACCTTCTCTATCAAGGGAAACATAAGAGGGAATACCATTTTTTTTTTTTTGCGGGCAGCCTTAAATGTACCTTCATACTTAAGGTAAATATGAAAAGAATATCAACATATTTTGCAAATATCATGGATCTTATTTTGGATAGTAAAATAAAAGCACTGCCAAAGTCTGAACCAAGAAAGGGTCAGTTCTTTTACAGAGAGAGAGAGAAAAAAGAATCATTTGAGATGTAAATATCTGACAAATAACATACAGCAGCAAAGGGAAATTAAAAGGGGTTTTGGAAAGAAATGAACAGTTTCTAGTTGTTAAGGTAATTAACCTTTTTTTCAAGATCATTAAAAAATGTTTTTCCTGCACATTACTAATTTTCTTTCAGGTTATAGGGGTCATTGTTTAGCAGAACAAGAGGGGAAAAATTGAGAGCTGGTATTCATCTACCTAGGGCAAAGGGGACACAAACAATATTAACAATCAGTGTTAAGTTCTTTCTTTCTGGCCTGTGTCTTCCTATCCCGGAATTCCACGGCAGGCTAGTGAGATACACCTGTGAAAATAGCACCCATTCAAATATGAATTACCAGTGAAAATTATCAGTGCAAAACAGTTCCTTCAGTATTTTGAATATGTCCCACTATTTCCACACTATTTCATTGAAGGAGTGATGTTCTTCTTAGCATTCCATATTGCGTGAAACTTTCTTTTTTTTGACTGTACTGCAGAAAGATTTCTTTTTTGATGCCATGCACTGTGGAGCTGATTTCTACAGGACAGCTACATTAAGGACAAAAACGCTGTCCTGGATTACTCTCACAAAATATAAATGCTGAAAGGCTGAAGAGAGGGAATAAACAGCTATAATAACCAGTTCTGGCAGAGCACATGGTCGTGCTGACCTCCTTAATTGCATAATTGCTTTAGCTTTTCATGTGTAGAAGTTTTATTTTCATGGGTCCTGAGCAACTCAGAATACTTCTGACTATTGTAAGAGCCTTTTGATAGAAGTTGAGCTCAAGAGCACAACTTCCTAGGTATCTAGAAAATACAATAACCGAATCTGACTAATTGACCATGTGAGTTTCTAGGAGGCCAATATCGGCCTAGTTACCATCCCGTGCTAATAGTTTCTTTACTCAATATGAGGACAAAGCAGAGAACCCATAGGCAGTGTGATTGTTCAAGAGTTCAACTATCCTAAAAATCAAACCAACAAGTAAGAATGCTGACGAAATGATATAGAACCAAGGATCTCATCTACAGAAAGAAGAAACGTGATATGAGAAAACATAAATGTTTTGAGGTTAGGTAAGCCTGGGTTTGTATTATTCCATACTAAAGCTTCTTCAATTGCCTTATTTAATACATTTTTTTATTGGAGATCAATTTGCCAACATATAGCATAACACCCAGTGCTCATCCCACCAAGTGCCCCCCTCAGTGCCCGTCACCCAGTCACCCCAACCCCCCGCCCACCTCCCTTTCCACTACTCCTTGTTCATTTCCCAGAGTTAGGAGTCTCTCATGTTCTGTCTCCTTCACTGATATTTTCACTCATTTCCTCTCCTTTCCCCTTTATTCCCTTTCACTATTTTTTATATTCCCCAAATGAATGAGACCATACAATCTTTGTCCTTATCTGATTGACTTATTTCACTCAGCATAATACCCTCCAGTTCCAACCACGTCGAAGCAGATGGTGGGTATTTGTCATTTTTAATGGCTGAGGAATATTCCAGTGTATACATAGACCACATCTTCTTTATCCATTCATCTTTTTATGGGCACTGAGGATCCTTCCACAGCTTGGCTATTGTGGACATTGCTGCTAGAAACATGGGGGGGCAGGTGAGCAGCTATATGCCAATAAATTAGGCAATCTAGAAGAAATGGATGCATTTCTGGAAAACCACAAACTACCAAAACTGGAACAAGAAGAAACAGAAAACCTGAACAGACCAATAACCAGGGAGGAAACTGAAGCAGTCATCAAAAACCTCCCAAGACACAAAAGTCTAGGGTTAGATGGCTTCCCAGGGAGAATTCTATCAAACGTTTAAAGAAGAAATTATACCTATTCTACTAAAGCTGTTCGGGGGATCCCTGGGTGGCTCAGCGGTTTAGCACCTGCCTGAGGCCCAGGGTGTGATCCTGGAGACCCAGGATCGAGTCCCACATTGGGCTCCCTGCATCGAGCCTACCTTTCCCTCTGCCTGTGTCTCTGCCTCTCTCTTTCTATCTCTGTGTCTCTCATGAATAAATAAATAAAATCTTTAAAATAAGTAAATAAAATAAAGCTGTTCGGAAAGATAGAAAAAGATGGAATACTTCCAAACTCATTCTATGAGGCCAGCATCACCTTAATTCCAAAACCAGACAAAGACCCCACCAAAAAGGAGAATTATAGACCAATATCCCTGATGAACACAGATGCAAAAATTCTCAACAAGATACTAGCCAACAGGATCCAACAATACTTTAAGAAGATTATTCACCATGACCAAGTGGGATTTATCCCCAGGATGCAAGGCTGGTTCAACACTTGTAAAGCAATCAATGTGATAGACCATATCAACAAGAGAAAAAACAAGAATGATATGATCCTCTCAATAGATGCAGAGAAAGCATTTGACAAAATACAGCATCCATTCCTGATCAAAACTCTTCAGAGTGTAGGGATAAAAGGAACATTCCTCAGCATCTTAAAAGCCATCTATGAAAAGCCCACAGCAAATATCATTCTCAATGGGGAAGCACTGGGAGCCTTTCCCCTAAGATCAGGAACACGACAGGGATGTCCACTCTCACCACTGCTATTCAACATAGTACTAGAAGTCCTAGCCTCAGCAATCAGGCAACAAAAAGTAATAAAAGGCATTCAAATTGGCATAAAAGAAGTCAAACTCTCCCTCTTTGCAGATGACATGATACTGTACCTAGAAAACCCAAAAGACTCCACCCCAAGATTGCTAGAACTCATACAGCAATTCGGCAGTGTGGCAGGATACAAAATCAATGCCCAGAAATCAGTGACATTTCTATACACTAACAATGAGACTGAAGAATGAGAAATTAAGGAGTCAATCCCATTTACAATTGCACCCAAAAGCATAAGATACCTGGGAATTAATATAAGTTTTATTTGAAGGATGTATATGCACATGTACTCATGGAAATTTGAACAAACTCTCTTTGTCTCAACCAGAACTGGCACACAGCTGAGCTCTAGTGAGAACCTGACACCCGGTAGAACCAGAGCGTGGGCGTGGGGCCTGAATGTGAGTGCTCTGCTTCTGTATAAGACTTCATTGCATTCAGCTTACCTGCCCTTTTTTTTTTTTTTTTGGTCTCTTAACATATCTGCCTACCGACAATTGACAAAGTCGCTCATATTCCTATTTTATATTCTTGGGAGGGAAACTGAATGTTTCCAATTATTTTTTCCTACCTAGTTTGCCATCGCTGGTCAAGCTGTCAGTGAAGGTACCAACTTCAGGTCCCAATAGAGTGTGTCTGGGGATAGAGGGAGCCCTCTGGTGGTAGCAAGCCTGATAAGGTGAACCTGCTATCTAAGGACTAATGAGCAAGCATAGTGATTAACATCATATAATTCAAAATGCTACCTTTGGAAGCGTCGCAAGGACTGACACAACTTGACTGAATCTGTGTAGTGCTCACCAACTGATAGTTATGCTATAACCTCATGGTTAAAGCAGTAGTCATCAATGGGTGAAATTTAAGAAGCTCCTCAAATACTATTTCCCCAACTTAACATTCCATATATACCCTTATCCTTCTTACGTGTAGAAGGGCCTCTGGAACAGGTGGTCATTTTACCATGAAGTCAGTTGCTGATTATATTCCCTATTTTGTACACAGATTGATATTTTTTTAAAGATTTATTTTTTTTTTATTTGAGAGGGGGGCAGGTGCAAGAGAGTGCTCAAGGGAGGGGCAGAGGGTGGAGGAAAGAGAGTCTTAAGCAGACTCTATACTGAGCAGGGACCCCGACATAGGGTTGGATCCCACCACTACCCCAGAGATCATGACCTGAGCCCAAACCAAGAGACGGATGTTCAATACACTGTACCACCAAGATTGACATTTTTAAAGGACAAACATAAACATTCTTTAGTTTAAAATCCTTCACTGGCTCCCCATATTCCTCCAGATAAAACTCCAGCTTCTTGTGGGTTCAAGTTTCGCTTTATCTTTGGCTTCAACACTGTCTTCAATATTCCCTTTCCTTATCAACTTCAAACCCTATGTTTCACTTGTACTTTTTTTTTTTTTTTTCCTTTTTAGATGCTGTAATTACCGGGTCCAAACACCATACTAAAAAAGAATAGTTGATTACTAAAATTCAGTGAAACCCTTTTTGGTAGAGATTGTACCTGACTCTTATATTGTATCAGTAATGGCTACCATTATTAAAACTCAACTATCTGTGAAATGTAACATATACCTCTTCTAATCTAACTTTCACAATATCCTCCTGAAGGACATATTATATTAATTTTGCAGCTAAGAAAAGAGGCTCTAGTAGGTTAGAAAACTTGCACTAGTTAAAACAGAGTCAGACAGAAGCCAATGCTAAATCCATTTGACTTTAAAATTCATGGACTATCCCATAGTAAATGTCCATACGAATGGAGAATCTAAGGGCCACCCATAGTAGAAAAAAATGCTATTATTATCCTTGCTAAATCATGAAGGAATACCAAATCTGGGACTGTGTAGACATTTTTGTTCCTACCTTCTACTAATCTTAGTTCTCAAGGATGGTATGTGGATACAGGCTCGTGCTACTTATTATCTCTACTGTACTCACTCTTCTTATAGCAGCCCAGTGTCCATTTTTAAATGGTGGGTAAAAAAGTTCTTTGCTTCCATCTATGATCAGGCTGTGAAGAGAATCTGATGATGGGTAAGAGAGTCAGGAAAAGGTATAAAACCAGGTAAGATGATGGTTACTGATTACCTCCTATACTGAAAAGAATGAGATTCTTTCTTTCTATCTTTTTTTTTCTTTCTTTCTTTCTTTCCTTCCTTCCTTCCTTCCTTCCTTCCTTCCTTCCTGCCTTCTTTTTTTTTGCACAAAAGTTGTCAAAATTCTAAGATATTCCATTTTTAGGTTTTCCTAATCCTTTATTTTTGCTTTAATAGTAACCCTGCTTTTGAAAACAAATAAGTAAACACTTTCTTATCACTGTATGGATTTATTATTAACTGGTTGTTGAAAAAAAGCATATTTTATAAAATGTAATGTTTTATCACATATAGATTAGCAGTTAAAAATTGTCAAGTATTATAATAAAGAGGTTCAGAGCAAATTCAATGCAATAGCATGTTACAAAATATCTTCAGTATTAATCTTCCAAGGTAAGGTTTATAAAAAGATGAATTTATCTGTCACTCATAGATATAACATGATAAATATATTTTAATGTAGATTATAGCAACACATTATAAACTTTAATTAAAATTCTAATATTCAAGCATTTCATATGCTTAATTAGACGAAACATTCCAATTTACCTTTAACAGGTACTTGTTACTTAGGTTGTCCTTAAACTTTTGTAGAAAATGTATCATATTGTTTCATAGATATTTGTTAATTTACCTTTACCTCCTGAAACCTCAGAGCTTTTTATCAGATATTCTCTTTTTGATCAAACTCTAGCCAGGCTTTTCTGGACTTCCTTCTCAAGTAGGCCCTGACTTTTGGGTTTTCTTGTTCATTTCTGCATTGCCCAATGTTAGCAAGAATCCTGCTGAGTTAGTGCAGCATCTTCAATATCTGATGAGTCATAATATCTGATTATTGGGTAACTTGTTCTCCACCATCCCCTAGATGATATCTGGTCCCACTCACCTGCCTTCAGCAAGAAATCTTTTAGGTCAGTTTAGCTGAATCTCCCCTTATTTCTAACTTTTTTTTTTTTTTTTGTAATTTTCCATTCACTTACTCCCACTCTGTTCCCTGGCTATAAATTCCCCTTTTCATTGTTATATTTGGAGTTGATCCCAATCTCTCTTCCCACTGCACAACACCATCACAAAGGTCCCTACATTTAGTGTGATGTTCCTGGCTAAAGTCTGCCTTATTGTTTTTTAACAAGTGTCACTGAAGACTTTTTTTCTTTAACATCAGTCTGCAAGGACTCTATGAGGCAGTCTTTCACTGTAGAGTTGTTCTGAGTATTTAGTGAGTTAGCATAAATGGCGATACCCAGCTTAATGTCAGGAACCCAAGCAACATCAGTCATTACCCTCTATGAAAGTATAATTTTTGGACATCTGGGTGGCTCAGGGGTTGAGCGTCTACCTTTGACTCAGGGAGTGATCCCAGAGACCTGGGATTAAGTCCCACATTGGGCTCTCTGCAAGGGACCTGCTTCTCCCTCTTCCTGTGTCTCTGCCTCTCAATGTGTCTCTCATGAATAAATAAATAAAATCTTTAAAAAAAAAGGTATAATTTTCAAAATAGTGAAGTCATGGCTCTCATCAAACATCAAATGAAAATTTATCAAAGATTTTATTTAGCTCATCAACTAGTGAGGAAATTAAAAAAATGTTAAAGTTCACTCAGACGAAAATATCTTATAATGGTTATTATTCTCTCCTGGACAAAGTTCATTTGCATTTCTATGCACAGGCAACATTTACATTGTTATCAGTTTCCTAAAACATGACTTCTATCCTTATAAAGTTGTAAAAATAACCTAGTCAATATAAAAGACAATCAAAGGTGCTCAGCCTTATAGAATAAGACAATCCCCAGAGGGTCCAGTAAACAACCCAGTGTTCCCCTGAAAGAAACCCCACAGAAATCTCATTTACCATTTCCAGGTCAATTTCTTTTTGATAATTACCCATTTCGGAGACAACTTTTTGTCATTTCCTTTTCTATATAACTGCTTTATTTTAGGACTAATACCTTATTAATCTTTGTATCTTCACTATTTAATACATGCTTAGTAGTCTAAAAAATAATGGTTTAATTTCTTTATTAATAGCCACATCCACTTATGTAGCACTTTATTTTTTTTTTTTTAATTTTTTTTTTTTAATTTTATTTATTTATGATAGGCATACAGTGAGAGAGAGAGAGAGGCAGAGACATAGGCAGAGGGAGAAGCAGGCTCCATGCACCGGGAGCCCGACGTGGGATTCGATCCCGGGTCTCCAGGATCGCGCCCTGGGCCAAAGGCAGGCGCCAAACCGCTGCGCCACCCAGGGATCCCGTAGCACTTTATTATATGCAAAAGAGTTTTTTGTGCTTTCTGTTATCCATTCAATTATCTCACTCAATTATCTCGCGTGTGTATCTCGCGCACACACACACAAAAACACAAAACCAAAACCAACCAAACAAAAAACAATGGCAGTTACATCATTTTCAATTCAATTTAATAAATATTTAATGAGCATCTATCTCATACTCTTGAAAAGTGAGGAGAAAGCCAATAGGACTGTTTGCATTTAGATCCCCTCACTTTTCCTTCCTGATGGTACAGGCTTTTCTTTTCTGTCCTCTCTTTAACATTATCACCATGGAAACACTTCTGGAGTTATAATTCTGCTTTTTATAGGGTGTTTCTACTCTGAATGCCAAAAGACAACATAAAAAGCATAACTACCTCCTACTGGTTTATACCACCATCCTCACAATAACCCTTTCAACAAGCTTATGGGATGTTGTAGATTGTTCCAAAAAGTTATGCAAAGCAAAGAAGCCTGAGGATAGTCTTGAGATGATACACATTTAGAGAGTCCTCTCTGCTGTTTGTTGCTTAGTCTCAGAGTCACTTTTAAGCCTATCCTCTTTACAAGCTGACTTTCCCTTCTACTGGGTAACCCATTTCCTATTCTTTGGGAATTTTACTCTTAAACTTGTCTTCAAAGCAGAGGGAAATGTTGTTTTTCTAACTCCTCTTCTTTCCTTGTCCTAGTGATAACTTTTTAGGGAGGAAAGGAAACTAATGCTTCTTGATGACCTGGACATAGATGCATGTGCTTTGAATAAATGAGCCTTCAAACTGGGCACATTGAATGAAAGAAAATATAGCTCAGAGAAGCTAAACAGTTGATTCATAATTACTAAAGAGTGGCAAATTTCTCTTCATGTCTTTTGCCCATTTCATGATTGGATTGTTTGTTTCTTTGGTGTTGAGTTTAATAAGTTCTTTATAGATTTTGGAAACTAGCCCTTTATCTGATATGTCATTTGCAAATATCTTCTCCCATTCTGTAGGTTGTCTTTTAGTTTTGTTGACTGTATCCTTTGCTGTGCAAAAGCTTCTTATCTTGATGAAGTCCCAATAGTTCATTTTTGCTTTTGTTTCTTTTGCCTTTGTGGATGTATCTTGCAAGAAGTTACTGTGGCCGAGTTCAAAAAGGGTGTTGCCTGTGTTCTCCTCTAGGATTTTGATGGACTCTTGTCTCACATTTAGATCTCTCATCCATTTTGAGTTTATCTTTGTGTATGGTGAAAGAGAGTGGTCCAGTTTCATTCTTCTGCATGTGGATGTCCAATTTTCCCAGCACCATTTATTGAAGAGACTGTCTTTCTTCCAATGGATAGTCTTTCCTCCTTTATCGAATATTAGATGACCGTACATTTCAGGGTCCACTTCTGGGTTCTCTATTCTGTTCCATTGATCTATGTGTCTGTTTTTGTGCCAGTACCATGAAGAGAAATCTCACAGAGGAAGACATGGACATGGCCAACATGCACATGAGAAAATGCTCAGCATCACTTGCCATCAGGGAAATACAAATCAAAACCACAATGAGATACCACCTCACACCAGTGAGAATGGGGAAAATTAACAAGGCAGGAAACAACAAATGTTGGAGAGGATGCGGAGAAAAGGGAACCCTCTTACACTGTTGGTGGGAATGTGAACTGGTGCAGCCACTCTGGAAAACTGTGTGGAGGTTCCTCAAAGAGTTAAAAATAGACCTGCCCTACAACCCAGCAATTGCACTGTTGGGGATTTACCCCAAAGATTCAGATGCAATAAAACATCGGGACACCTGCACCCCGATGTTTCTATCAGCAATGGCCACAATAGCCAAACTGTGGAAGGAGCCTCGGTGTCCATTGAAAGACGAATGGATAAAGAAGATGTGGTTTATGTATACAATGGAATATTACTCAGCCATTAGAAACGACAAATACCCACCATTTGCTTCAACGTGGATGGAACTGGAGGGTATTATGCTGAGTGAAATAAGTCAATCGGAGAAGGATAAGCAGTGTATGTTCTCATTCATTTGGGGAATATAAATAATAGTGAAAGGGAATATAAAGGAAGGGAGAAGAAATGTGTGGGAAATATCAGGAAGGGAGACAGAACATAAAGACTCCTAACTCGGGGAAACGAACTAGGGGTGGTGGAAGGGGGGAGGAGGGCGGGTGTTGGAGGGGAATGGGTGACGGGCACTGAGGTGGACACTTGATGGGATGAGGACTGGGTGTTTTTCTGTATGTTGGTAAATTGAACACCAATAAAAATTAATAAAAAAATAAAAAATAAAGAGTGGCAGAGGTGGGATCCAAGTTCACGATTCAAGGTTTGCACAGAGGCATGGAGTGAAAAAGAAGATCTCTGCTTGCATTGTCAACCACTCTCTGTGACTTTCAGCAAATTACTTTCCCACTGGATTTCTTCTAGAAATAGTTAAGAGTATGTACCTAATAAGGTGGTTGTCAGGATGTAATTAAATATTGCCCAAAAGGCAAGTATTCAGTAATATTTTAACTTTCAAATATTACTATCTCTAGTTAATGCCATCTGCCAAAACTTTTACTGCTAATCAATAACAAGAGCCAAAACAGACAGTAATGAAAATAACAAATATGAAGAAATGACAAAGGTTGACATAAAGCCCTTAAGGTCTATACAGTTATAACTGGAAACATCCAAGAATGTCTGCTTTCAACAGTTTTTTAAACCAGAGATGGAATTCACTAATCATTTCCATTACAGTTCTCCACCCCAATTCTCTCCTAACTTCCTAATTTTCATCCTTCCACTAAGTGACACAGAACTCCATATTTTAGTAAATCTGCCATCCTAATCCTGGGCTATTCTATGTATATGATCACTCGACTCAAAGGTGTAATTTTCATTTTTAAAGAAGTGACTAAAATACTAGAAAAAATAAAGAAGTGACTTCTACAGCTGGAAAGAAAGAAAGAGAGAAGAAAGAAGAAAGAAGAAAGAAGAAAGAAAGAAAGAAAGAAAGAAAGAAAGAAAGAAGAAAGAAAGAAAGAAAGAAAGAAAAAGAAAAGAAAGAAAGAAAAAGAAAAGAAAGAAAGAAAGAAAGAAAGAAGAAAGAAAGAAAGAAAGAAAGAAAGAAAGAAAGAAAGAAAGAAAGAAAGAAAGAAAGAGGGATCCCCGGGTGGTGCAGCGGTTTGGCACCTGCCTTTGGCCCAGGGCGCTATCCTGGACACCTGGGATTGAATCCCACGTCGGGGTCCCGGTGCATGGAGCCTGCTTCTCCCTCTGCCTGTGTCTCTGCCTCTCTCTCTCTCTGTGACTATCATAAATAAAATAAAAAAAAAAAAGACTTTATAAAAAATAAATAAATAAATAAATAAATAGAAAGAAAGAAAGAAAGAAAGAAAGAAGAAAGAAATAAAGAAAGAAAGAAAAGAAAAGAAAGAAAGAAAGGAAGAAAGGAAGAAAGAAAGAAAAGAAAGAAAGAAAGAAAGAAAGAAAGAAAGAAAGAAAGAAAGAAGAAAGAAAAAGAAAGAAAGAAAAAAGAAGAAAGAAAGAAAGAAAGAAAGAAAGAAAGAAAGAAAGAAAGAAAGAAAGAAAGAAAGAGGGATCCCTGGGTGGTGCAGCGGTTTGGCACCTGCCTTTGGCCCAGGGCGCGATCCTGGAGACCCGGGATCGAATCCCACGTCGGGCTCCCGGTACCTGGAGCCTGCTTCTCCCTCCGCCTGTGTCTCTGCCTCTCTCTCTCTCTCTCTCTCTCTCTCTCTCTCTGACTATCATAAATAAAATTAAAAAAAGACTTTATTAAAAATAAATAAATAAATAAAAAGAAAGAAAGAAAGAAAGAAAGAAAGAAAGAAAGAAAGAGAAAAGAAGAAGAATCTTGAAGAAGAAGGAGAAGAAGAAGAAAGGGACAGAGGGAGGGAAGGAAGAAAGAAAGGAAAGAAGGAAGGAAGAAAAAAGATTTCTTATGTACATACTTCCTACTTTAGAGTTAAAAACAATAAATGCTTATATTTAACATTTCTTTTCAGTATACACTCATAGAGATCCTAGTTTTCTGTACAATTTCTTAACTGTGTTAAAGTCAGAAAAGCACATCTGTGTCTAAGTGAGCTCAATCCTTATAATGCTCCTCTTCAAAGCTGGATTTCTATAGGACCCTCTTTCAGTTTTCAATATCTTATTTCATAGGGCTTAGAGGCCAGAACTTTTAGATTGATTTAAGCAGAAAACTACTGGTCCCATTCATTTGTTTCAGTTTATCAGGGATTCCAATTACAGCAGATATTCCTTTTCTACTGCTGATAATTTTTGTTTTTGTCTCGGTAGTAATTTTTGACTGCTATTTATTGACCCTTCTCTCTTCCCTTATAATAGGCTATTAGTAATCCCTCATTCAGCTCTTCAATTCTACTTGTCACAAACTCACATGAAAAGAGAAAAATTGACCCATATCTGGGCTAGAACAGAAATTCACGTTGTAATTTACAAATCCTTTTTGGAAAAAAAAAATCATCCCTGATAGAAGGCTTAATTAATTTTCAAATAAATTTTAATGAGAATAAGACCACTACTGAGAATTTAGCTATCCACTCCCTCAGTGGACTATTAATCTTGGGAGGGGCCTAATTACCTTTAACCAGTCTTGAAAGCATTGTTTAATAATTCTCAACTGTATTCTTTGTTTATCCTTTCTAGATGGTACGGCAATGGTTATCTAACCATCCACTTTACCTATAGTATTTCCTAAAGAAAAAAATCTAATCTTTAAACTGACTTGTTACCAAGTCTTTCCCCTATAATAAAATTTTGCAAATGTATAAAATTAAATTGCCTAACAAAATTTCACCACGTTATTTTTTTAATTTCTCTTAGTTTCATGTTCATCTCTTCTCCCATCTGACAAGCTTTTAAATATGTTGATGGCAGAGGATATGAAGATCTTTTTTTAAACTTTTTGTGAATCCTTGTACCCAGCACAACTCCTATCACATAGTAAGCTGATTAAAGGAAGATCAAACAAAAAAAAAGGAAATAGACAGAGAGGAAGGGCATAAAGTCACATTAAGGAGACTAAGGAAGGAACTAAAGTTAGTACCCCAACGTGTTTCTGAGTATCTGGAAAGCTATTCCAATACAACAGACCAAGAACATAATGAAATATTAAGGAGCAAGCCATTATTAGGGTCCGAGGAAGTACATATCCAAGAAAACCTTTTGTTGGATCACAAATTTGAGAACACATTGAATATGGCTAGTAGTGCATTAGTTTCATTACAAACTTGGAAACCCATTGAGGATGACTAATAAAACAGAGACAGTAACAAAAATACTGCTCATGATTTGGACCAGAATAAGGAGACGATATATATATACTCCCCAAATTTCTCTGAAGCACGGAAGGGAAACCTACTACTCAGGTTTACCATGGATGCAGCACAAATAAATATGGGATACTATCAGGATGTTCAAGACCTGTTTGATGGTGAATGGGGGTGGTGATAGGTGAGGGAAGGGGAAAGTTAAATGCTTCAAGGTACCCATGGAATTTGTCTTCGTATAATCTGTCCTTGTCAAGGCAAGGGGAGTGTGAAAGCAACAGACACTGGTCAAACTAGCAACCAGAAGATATGGTTTATTTTTTTCCTTTAAATAAACTTCTCTCCAAGAGGATATAGTTTCTTTTAACTAGAGGTCATTCAGATAATAGCCGGAGGACTCAGACAATGTTCAAATTTTATTTACGCTTAGGGTGAAACAACAAATGTTTAGGTGCTTTTTGTTTTTAGCACCACAGTAGAAAACAGAAACAGAGAGACAAAAAAAGGCATTTGGAGAAATAATTGATAATCAACTGTTAAGTACTTACTTTATGCCCGCCACTGTCCTAAATGTTTTACAATTCATTTACTAGTTTATTTAGTTCTCAAATCAAGCCTATGAGGTAGGTACTGTCCTTAGCCCCAGAAATTCACGGGATAGTTGTGGATAAACTAGCTGAATGAATCAGATGAAGAGGTTAAATAATGTTGCTGAAGTCACACAGTTGGTAGAACAAACATCCAGGCAGCCTTGCTCTACATCTGTGCTCTTCAAATGTAATTGCCCCTCAATTTGACTTAAAGAGCTTCTTCCTGGGAATCCCCGATTTTATCACTTCTTGTAACTTCATAATATTTTTCTGAATTTATAAAAAAGACATTTCCTCAGAAAACATAGTTGACTGATTAAGATCACGGATTCTACTTTGTGATGGGGCTAAGATCGGTAACAGGTCTTTTTTCCTCATCTGTTTAAAAACAATAACAGTTTCTGCCTCGTGGGGTATCATAACAATAAAATTAAAATGTGACATGTCTATTATTGTCCCCGCACAGGATATATCTATACCTATGTCTAGATTTATGTTTAGATATGGACATAGAGATAGATTGATAGATTGATAAGTATAGTTATCTATCTTCACTAACAATGTTATAATCTTACTTTAGAAGTGAGGAAACTGCAGGTCAACTTGAGTCATGAACCTCCTTGACATCAAGATATGAAAGCCAAGTTTTCTATGGATTTTTTTTAACATTAATATATAAAAGATCCAAAAGTTCCATATTTAAATCTAAAATCAATAGCTATAAATACATTATACTACTGCTATATGCTTATTAAAACCTCAGAAGTCTCTTTCCTCACCTAACAAGTTTTACATCCTAAAACTTTTCATATTGTCCATTTTTTTCCTCTTATATCTCATCCACCCATAGGTCCTATTTATTCTTTTTTTCTACACTCTTCTTTTTATTATGTAGATCTCTTTATCAGGTTCATCTCCCTGGCCTTTAGCCCCTAAAGCCTCACACTAATCTTTTTTTGTTCTATTGCATAATATTCTCTGTAATGAATTTGACACCTTCTAAAGAAGATCAAGTCCTGCTCCAGACACTTCATTTGCATTGTCTTGCATAAAAGTGTTTTGCATTAGCTAATTATTCATCGTAATTTTCCGAGTTTAGGATAATCTGAGATAGCATTCACTGTTCATGTTTGTTAAATTGCTATTTTTCAACAACTTAAAATATTTATAACCAAGAAACATAACTGTGGTCCCTGGTGGGCTCCAGTATTCCTAGTGGGCTTTTTCTCTCATTTATCTTCAACCATTTACACAAGTGGAATCAAATGCCCTCTTGGTCAACCTTTACAAGTGTGCATTTGTGGAGCTTCTTTCAAACCTTATTTAATCTCATTTTATGTAAAATTGGTTCCTATGTCTGAAACACATATCGTACTGACATTAAATATGTTGCAGTATATTAAAAATTAATTTTTAAGTTAAAAAAAGAAACCCAGAGGTACAGCAAAACTAAGATTTGTTTTTCCCAGGATAGAGACTAATTCAGCTGCAGCAAGATCAGATGAATGTTTTCTAAAAACATGAACTCCCACAAAGTACAAAAAAGGTTTTGTAAGTGTGGGTGAGCTCTGTTCATTGACTAAAAAAACCCTTTGCATTTCAAGGAGCAGTGAGCTACAATCCTGAATCATGAATATGGAAATTTCCCAAGTTGTTTGTGATAAACTCATTTCCGGCATCACACACACTATTTGACACCAAATAAAACTTCTCTTTCGTATCAGAGTTAAACTGCAAATAATCTCTTGCTTGGTCTTCTGCATAACAGGTCTTGAGGTTGAGTGGAGTCGATGAGATATCTTATAATATCTATTTTTGGCTATTGTCACAACCTACTGTACTCTAGGAGTCCATGCTGTCAGCACAAAGTGAAACAAGAAACAAACAAACAAAACACAGAAAAACAACTTCATTGGAATTACATTATTATACTCCCTCTGGGGACTATATTTTGTCTGCTCAGAAACTGACACCTATTGAAAGGGTACAATTTATATATATAGAACAACTAGCAAGCTATACGTTTTCACTATGGCTGTCCGTGTAAATTTGAATACTGAGAGGAATGTCCACAAACAATAGGTCAAAATAGGCAAAGTTTCAGGCAATGATTTCTGAATTTCCAGAAGTGTTGATTGCTTAACTGTGATTTGTTTAATGGCCTCTTTACTCTCTTACTTTAAGAATTCCCCATATTAAACTTTTTTTTTTTTTTTATTTTCAACCTGTAGTTTCTGGTGTATGTACTAAGGAGAAAATATCTGAAATGTGTATTTCTTGTCATTTCTTATCTCTTATTCCTCATACAGTATCCAATGATTCATAATTCTAATTCCCAGAAAGTACTGCTAGATTTTTGCTGGAACCCATGTGTGTTTAATATAATTGGCAAACAATTAGTAGTATTGTCCATTAGGGACCTAGGGATCTGAAATCAGAAAATTTAAGTTCTGGTTCCACCATTTTATGAGCTAAAGAACCTTGGAAAAATCAGGTTGTCAAGATCTAAGTTTCCTGAACTGTCTTATAGAGCAAATGAAATACTATGAGAAAGTATTTTACTTATTTTATTTTATTTTTAAAGATTTTATTTATTTATTCATGAGAGACAGAGAAGCAGAGACAGAGGCAGAGAGAGAAGCAGGCTCGATGAGAAACTTGATCCCAGAACCATGGGATCCCAATCTGAGCCAAAGGCAGATGCTCCATCACTGAGCCACCCAGGTGCCCCGAAAAGGTATTTTAGAAATGATACTATGATACAAGAGTTTATAACTGTTGTTATGCGTATATCATATGCGCACAAACTCAGAAAACTTGACTTCTAATTCTTATTTGAATCTATAAGGAAAAAAGGATTTATCCATTTGGCTTTCATATCTTGAGTGTTTTTTTTTTTTTTTTTTTTGTCAAATTGAGCAAGTACTCTCATCATGCATGTTTTTAAAGACGTTTAAATGATAACATAAGAGCAAATGTGTTCAACCCTGAAGATTTTGCTATTCGAAGTGTCAGCTGGTTCATAGGCACGCTAACAGCCCAATCGCAGGGCCAAGGAAGTGTTTTATTCCTCATTTAAATATTTGACTTCATTCCAATCTGACCCAATTCACTTGACACTATCTGAACTGCAGGTGGCTAGTTAGTTGTGTAATTACAGTTCCACAGTTTCAGTTTAATACTTTGGACTCAATTTAGTTGTACAAAGAGAATGCAAGATCACCACATAGATTAGTTCTTTAAAGACTTTTGATCCTTTTGTATTTTAATAAATTTTCCAAATGCTATTATTGCTTCTCTTAAAGACTTGGTTCCTGAAAGCATTTGCTCTTTACAAGCTTAATATCTGCTGAAGAAAGCTGCAGAAAAATGTTCAATAATGGAAATACTAAGCCTTCATTCTCATAATCAACATGAGCTTTGAATCTTTATCAAACCTTTATCAACTGTTCATTACATTCTATCCTTTAAGCTCATGCTGACTTCACTATTGAACTCCTCATTGTAAAGTTTGTATTTCTTTGTTTTTCTTTGGCAAACACTTTTTTTTTATGTGTGTTTTGACTTTTGGAAGGACCACTATTTTATATTTTTATATTTTATGTGGATTTTGTGTTCAGAATTACCAATGGTTTTCTACTTAACAACAGCCTCATCTAACTAGAAAAATTTATCACACAGAATGAAGTTCACAATTCATATTCCAGTTAAGGGACAATTTGCCTATAGTTAAATTTATTTCAAAAAGAATCGAGTGAGTGGTTATTTTCCAGATGGCTTTTAAACATCTATTTTTAATAATCTCCACCTTCATTTATATAAAGCGACATCATTATCTTGTGACTTACTATTTTTTATATTTCAAGAGCTAAGTTGGTAGCAAAAATGGTAAAGGTTCTTTGAGTCAAAATGCCTTCATGTTTATACATTTATTTATCCCCTTAGTTGTTCAACAATGATTAATTTGGGGTCACTCGGCACTAGAAACAGTTGTACACTGTGCACAAGAACAAAGCTGAGTAAGATATACATCCTGCCTTTAGAGGACCCATGGTCTAGTGAATAAATATAGCAAGATTAGTGCTTTAAGGAATATGATGTAAGAAGTGACCGGTATATGACCTTCTCTGCCTTAGAGATTAGAGAGAGATTTCATAGGAGTGATATTTGAGCTGAATTATGAAGACTACACAAGACCAAGATGAAGAATGCTTAAAAAATGTAAATCAGAAAATAAGCAATAGGTGGAAAGGTTATTACAAGCAGGAATATACTGTTGCCCTTTGAATATTGCTGGTCTTTCTCTAGTATAGATGAGTTAGAGCTTTCTTCCCTGTTTTGTGTAATGCATCGGAAACCCTATTTGTAGATCTGGTGTCTCATAGGAGCTTGTGCCCAGGGCAAAATCCAGCCCCGGCTTATATTCAAACTGTTCCAGCTTCGTAGATGCTTGGTTTGAATGATTATTTAAGCTGCTTAAGATGGTTGAAAAATTCATAAGAATAAGAATGATCATTAGTGTTTTTTAAATCTAAAATATATTTACTTTTTATAGAGTTTTGTTATAAATCACCCTATATGCTTTCCCAGTCACTTTGCTTTTTATTTTGCTGTTGTCCCAGTGTGCCATAAAAATTTAAAAAACAGTGTGTATGCTATTCTTTTTTGTGATTGTGAGAAAGCAAAACTCAATTTAGCAAATTGAATTAAATAATGAACCGCTAATTCCTAATATTTAATGTGTGTGGTAATTACTGAGTGATATGGGCTGAATGTTTGCATCCACCTAAATTCATACATTGAAGCCTTAAACCCAAATTTGATGATATGAGGAAGTAGGGCTCTTGGGAAGTAATTAGATTTAGACGAGGTCTTGGGGGTGGGGTCTTCATGTTGGTATTAGTGCTCTTATAAGAAGAGACCAGAGAGCTTGCTCTCTTTCTCTTCATTATGTGAAGATACAACAAGAAGGCAGCTGTCTGCAATACAAGAAGGGAGGTCTCACCAGGAACCAAATCCCAGACAACTTGACCTTGGTCTTTCCAGACTCTAAAACTGTAAGAATAAGTGTCTGTTGTTTATGCCACACAGTTCATGATATTTTGTAACAGCAGCCAAAGCCGACTAAGACTCCAAGTTGTTTTTTTTTTTTAAGACTCCAAGTTTTAACTTTGAATTTCTACACATGCAAAACCTATGTTTGGGCAAGTTAGTAAATATTAAAATATTAAGAGTGTACCTTGAACGTAGAAAACCTTGCTACAGATTCTCTACTAGTCACTGTTCTGAGTCTTGAACTCTAACTTCAGAGCTCTTTACCCAGTGACTCTTCTCTTCAATTTGAGCTTTGCTTCCAGTTCTTCCAAAGTGCCAGGAAATCTTGTTTGAGTAAATAAAATAAAATTTTGATGAAGTTGCATATTGGTCATGGGTTGTTTCTTATTTCTTCTATGCCTGTGCCAGTAACAAGGAAAGTTCCATCTTTGAACTCTGTCCTTGTGTGGCTCAGTGGGACAACTGCTTAGCAATATCTCTCAGGGTTATATTTCAGTGATACTCTTGCTGCTAACCTGAGCACACTCTGCTCGGATACGCAAGGTCCCAAGGACACATGCCTTAAATACTTGTGCTTGAGGCACATGCAGCTTGTTTGCACATTCTGTCATTATTTCATGATCAAATCATTTTTTCTCTGCAACTTTTCTATTTTTTAATGTACTGTTTCAAAGGATAAGACTAAAAATAGATCTATTAATGATGCAGCCATTTTTATATAGAAATGTGCAAGTAAGTTTTCCCTGTAGCAGATTGTTTTTCCTCCTTTTAACAAAGTCAGCACCTGAACAAAAGTTGAACTTATGCCTCTTTATCTATCCCCACACCACCAAAATGGACTAAATAGTGATTTTTTTAGGTATTCTATATAAAAGAGAATGTTCTATAATTTGAAATTACAGTTTCTTTTGGGATATGCCCTAATCTGCAACACCCCATATTTGAAAACACTTCAGAAAATGATGAGAGGAGCAAGAAGCTGACTTTCTCTCTTCTTCTTGACCTTCTACTTCCCACAATGGGATTTTCTAAAATTAGCACTTTTCAATGTGACTACACAGCTATAAAACTAATACATAAATTATATCTTAAGAAGCCAACTCTTATTGTTTCCCTCTCTGTGTTAGACACTTCTATGTTTTTATTCTAATACTAGAACCCTGCAAATAAGTCTTACTATCACTTTTATATTTTTGGAAGAACTGCTAAGTCAGGTTCAGCTCTTGCCCATGTTCTTACTATGGCAGAACAGGGATTCCCACAGCATGTGCTATCTCCAGAAATCACAACTCTCTCAATTGGGAAGTCATGTAACTAGACTATTATGATAATGGATTAGAAAATGATATTGTAGTTAAAAATAAATGAGGAAACTGTATAATGAAAATGACCAAAAAAAAAAAAAAAGAGAGTAGATGAAGAAGAATTTCAATAAAATTTCTGATTCAATGATATTTTTTCCACTGAATTATATTTTCTGTTGTTGAAATTCTTAGAAGGGTAGAACATTTATATGAGTATAGGCAAAATTTAATGAGTCCTTATGATATGCCTCTAACATTGTGGTAGGAAAGACCCACCAAATGGAAAGTGGAACTATGTAAGCCATGGAGCCCTTCCCTCAAGACTGAAGGCCCTAAGAAGAGGAACTAGCACCTCAGGTGTGCAGAAGCTGAAAAACAAAGTCACAAGCACCATTGAATTCTATAAATAAGGCCCATGAAACTGTTATTTTTCTGGGCTTTTCTTTAAAATATTCACACACATATTCATGACTATAACAAGGGTGATTCGAATATGATTTTCCTTAGCAAAACTTCTTAACCTTTAGTGCTATTTGCTGAAGAGATAAATGCACAGGATCATGTAGTTTTATTAATAAATTAGGATTTCCAGTAATTTCCTAAATCTTCCTTCTTGACAAAAGATGCAAATTGTTTGACATGACTGCCTCTTCCAACTTATGCATCCTTGGGTGCCATGTTTTCAAAATCCAAGTAGTATATGTTTTCATTATTTTTTTCCCTAACATATGAGGATTGAGCAAGTACATTTTATACCTTGGAATCATCTTTGATTCCTTAGCCTCCCACCCGACATTCAAATGACCAGAAATTATTTTGTGTTACTTTCAAAATCTACATAGAAATTAATCACTATCTGTCTAACCCGCCTTGGTGTAAGTCCTCATAGTACTGTGCCTGAAAAATTTCCAATAACTTTCTAATCAACTTCCTTCATCTTCCTTACCATCTATTCTTGACAAAATTGATTGCCAGCAATCCTCAGATCACTTCTGATTTACCTTCTTTGATTTCTTGCTTCACCTAGAGTCAAATCCAAACTCTTTTTTATGGCCTACAAGCCGTATATTATTCTGATATTTTATCCTGCTGTCTTTTCTGACCACATCTTCCATCACTCTTTTCCTCTCTGATTTTGTTCTAGCCACTGTAATCTCTTTACTGTTTCTGTAACACAAGTAACATATTCGCACCTCAAAATCTTTATACTTGCTGTTCCCTCTATCAGAGCATTCTCCTCTCAAGCATTCAGATGGCTCATTATAGCAATTTATTTATACATGTGTTCGCATGTCAGTCACCTATTTTGAGAGCCCTCCTTGACTGACCTAGATAAAATACCTCTTATCCTATCATTAATTCCCTGACACCACATTTTTTTCTTCATAATGCTTAACTCCACCTAGAATATCACATAATTATTAATTATGTATGGTCTATCTTCTCTCACATAATTATAATAATAAATGAGGATAGTTATATCTATTTTGTTTATTGCTTTTTTTAAAAGCATTGATAGCACCTAGAACAGTGCATAGTATATATTAATGGCATATTTAGTGCCAAATGAAGATCAAAAGAGGCACTGTATAGTCTTTCCAAATAAGAATACTAATATAAATTTTTACTTTAAATAAGAGCACTTATCTAACAGTACTATACCTTTCCTTATAAAGCACTGTTTCCAAATAAAAGTCCAAAGTTGGATCCATAAATTATTTTTCAATTTAACAGGTTTCTCTGAAATGAGTTCTTGATCACACCCCAACACAACTGCACTTTGCTTTTCAACCTATTTTGAAAGACAAATGTAAAGTATGTTGGAAAACGCTTTGAAAAGTATTAGGTATTATAGGTGTGATGAGTCTGCATCATAATAGTTTATTTAAAATAATTACCTAAATGGATTTTCTTTATAAAATATCTAACTCTTTAGCAACTTTTAAAAAAGGACATTGTGTACCTGTTTTCTGGCTAGCTCACCATGTAGCCATTTTTCACAGATGTTTACTTGACCATCTCACATGGATAAATATTACCATATAAATTAAAAAGAACCCTACCCATGACTCAGTATGTCCTAATTATTATTCCCTAATTTAGTGCTGACAAAATCCAAATTTGACTTTTTTTTGGCACTTTAGAAGTTTAGAAACAAGTAGAATGTAGTGTTCTCTCATTTCCCAAATATTAATGAAAACATTCTGCTGGCCATAAAGCTAGAGGTGTATTTCTAACTGATTTTATATCAATCTTTTATTTTGAATGCTCATAGCTTTGACTTTGGCACAGGCTACAAGAAATACACTTTATAAGTCTCTTGCTCCCAAGTCTCTAAATTGCACATTCTGAAAAACTGGCTATTTCTGCGCAGAACATAGAGATTGAATGCAAGGCTATAATTCACTTTCAGGTTTTCTGCTGATGACATAAACCACCAGAGCTTGTTGGTTTATGAACAGCAACAGGACACAAAGATTGAATTATGGCATGTGTCAGTGATGAGAGATAAAGAATTGGCACCCACAACCCAAAGATAATAGTTTCATTCCATTTAAATTTGAGATGTGGAAAAATATTTTTAAACATTTAAGAACAAGTTCATTTCTATAAAAGTTCATATTTTATATAATATTATAAAAGATAACTAGCAAGTGCGATTTAAGAAAATATCAGATCTATGCTCAATAGAACATAAAATATAGACATGATGTAAGAAAGTCCATAGGCTGACCTGGCACTTTACATAACTGAGATGTTTCTAAATTTACTGAGAAATATTACTGTTTCTTCTGGAAGTAGCACCTTACAAAGCATTACATTAGCTAATTCACGGCCTTAGCTTGTGAAAGTGCTATACTTATTAAGAATATAGGAAAATATTTCCTTTTTATTTCTTGATGTCTTTAGAGGAAGAGGGGGAAGAGAGGTACAAGCATAATAAGACAAAGCTGTATTATAGTATTTTATAAAGGTAGCCAGCAAAGTACATTCTTGACTTTATTTGTCAAGTTCCCACAGTGGGTCAGGTGCCATGTTTAAAACAGTCAGCTGAAGTATTAAACTATGTAGAACCAGTCAAAAATAAAGAAAATTCTCAGTTTGGCTGTCCTAGAATCAATGCCTAAGGTAAGATTCCAGAGTAGGTATTTTATTTGAGAGGGATTGAGGGCATGAGTAGAGAAAAACAATATAACAGGAAAATAAAAAGCAGCTACTAAGGGGTGATTATTAAACCAGCTGTCTCAGTGGCTACTGGATCTTTTTACCAAAGGGAAACTGGGCAAAGTATAAAAAAATGCTTTAGCATTATCCTATAGGAAGGGTGATAGACATGGATTAGTTGCACTCTACAGTTATTTTTTCAATGCACCAGGGGGAGAAAGTTTATGTTAATTTACAAAAAGCTCACAATCCTAGAAAAAAAATACATTGGCAGAAGTCAGAGTCAGAGGCTTACTGACCAGACATTACCACTGTCTACTCGAGCGGGAATGCTCAGGGACACTGCCACTAAGACAAGCCCAGAGTGGCATGATTTTTATGGTCATTTTCTTTTTTTTTTTTTTTTTTTTCCAGTTAGAAACGGACTTTGTATTCTGATTATAAACGGAGTAAACTCTTGAGGAAACATCTAAAGAGGCAGAAAAGGGAGGTCATTTTCTTCACTCATAAGAAATGTAATTGTGAACAAGTCTCAATTCCCCTGCATTTCTGAAAGAAAAAAAAAAGAGCAGATAATTTTTAAGGCCTCATCCTTCGCAGTATTTTACAAACTAGAAATTCCCCACGGTATTAGATTATTAAATTTCTTAGGACCAAGGACCAAGACCATTTCTTGAAGCTATAAGGCCTGGATTAGCATCTAGCATCTGACACTCTCCCCACACCCCACATGAACTCCTCACAACTCCACTTCCTATGGATAAATGGCATCAATATCCACCCACTTCTTTAAGATTCTGATTTCTTCTCACTCTACACCCAATTTGCTAAAAGTCATTCTGATTCCACCACCAAAAATGCATATCAGATCTGACCATTTTGCACATCTTCCCTGTTACCAACCAAATCCAAGCCACCATCCCCCTTGCCTGGCCTGAAGAAAAGTCTTCCATTATTTGTTCTTATAATCCTTTCTTCACAGTGCAGCCGGTGTGTCCTTTTAAAACATAAATCTGCTTTGATATTTCAGGCAATTTCTATTGAAACGCATAAAATCCATATCCTTTATCATAATCTATAAAGCAGATCTTCCATGATCTTTTAATTCATTAATATTAATACTAGTATTAGTATTCATATTGTTTCTCACTCCTCTTCCTCTTATTCCCTTCACTTCAGGCACTCTGGCCATCTTGCTGCCTCGATTACAAAACACTCTAGCCCTCTTCTCACTGTCACTCTTGGCTGATTTTTTTTTTTTTTTCTATCTTGGCAGGGTTACATTCTTTCAAGTCTCACCTTAAATTCTCTGTCTTCAGAGATCATGCTAAAGGAGACTTCCGGCTATCACTGTGTAGCCCATAACTTTATTTTCTTCAGAAGACTTAACTATTATTAGACATTATCTCTTTTACTTAGTTTCTATCTATTCATTTTCTCCATCCCCAAAGTGGAATTTAAGGTCTGTGAAAGCTGAGACTTATATTGATGCATTCATTTCTATTTCCCTAACATCTAAAACAATGCAGTAAACTTGATAATGAATAGACACTCGATCAATATTTGTCTCATGAATGAGTAGTTGCTCTTCAATAAATGATTACTGATTTGAAATGAACATAATTCTTCATTTTCAGATATGCTCATTGATACCTTGTTTTTAAAGAAATGAGATACAATATAATTGGGGTAAATTCACTATGTGGAAGATATCAAGGTGCTACTCTACAAAATTAACTTTAAGGGTTGCTGTGGCAGATAGAATAATGGCCCTAAAAATTGTCCACCCCTAATTCTGTGAATATGTTAGATTATGTGGCAAAGAGTAATTAGGTTACAAATGGATTTACAGTTGCAAATCAACTAACCTTAATACTTTTCCTTTAAATAGGGAAAGTATCCTGAATAATCTGAGTAGGCCCAATGTAACACAAGGGCCCTCAAATGTGAAAAAGAGGGACAGAAGAAAGTCAAAGGAAGATGTCAATAAGAAAGAAAGGTCAGAATATGCAATGTTGCTGGCTTTAAAAACTTACCAATGAATGGGTTGGTCTTGAAACACTAGAAGAGACCCCATCCCCCTAAAACCTTGGTTTTAGACGAGTGAGATCTATTTTGGATTTCTGACTTCCAGAACCATAAAGTAGTTGTGTTGTTTAAGCTGCTAAGTTTGTGGTGATTTGTTAAAGTTGCCATAAGAATCTGATACAGGTAATTAGGACATTAACCCAACATTTGAGACTGGAGAATATAAAAAGTGAATAACCCAAAGAAATAAAGAATATTATTTCAGTCTCGAATATAAATATATGTCTTAAGTAGTTCTAATCTGTGATAATTCTGTAGTATTGTTTTATATTTAAATTGTTTCTCATCTATGAATAGATGATCATAATGACCATTTGAAGTTTCAATATTCCCATTTCACAGATGAAAGAACTAAGATAGTAAGAAGTCTAAGTGCTTTGTCAGAGACTGCACAACAAACAGCAGACTCGACACAAGAAACTCTAGGTCGAATATAGGAATGACAATCTCTACTTAAAGACTGTAGAAATTATAAAACAGGATCGTTGTGAAATTGATACTCAACAAATCAATGAAAATAGGTAGAAAATCAACTTCAAGAGTAAGAATGGCTTCCAGTCTTATTCCATTTGTTGGTACAATCAATAGATGTAGAGTTGGTGTAATGTATTTATGCTTTTAAAGAAATACTTTGTTTTAATTCAAAGGGATTTTTGGCAAGTAATAGAAGTACAGAAACGAGGAGGAGTTAAAAGAAGGCAAAAAAAAAAAAAAAAAAAAAAGCCAGGCTTTTTCATGTATTCAATACGTGAGAAGTGACTCTAACTCAGAAACAAGAATGGTCTATTTATCAAGCAAATATGATCCTTTATTTGAGATACAATTACCACTTTAGCAAAATGAGATTATCCAATTCCTGGCACTCTGATACTATGTTCACCAATCAAACATCTAAATGATTGTTATTGTTTAACTAATATTCATATGTGGACTTATAAACCTATGCAGTATTTCAGGTCCTCATAGCTCTGCCGTGAGTTTGGTACTTACTACATCCATTTTGCAAATTACAAACAGATGCTAAAAAAATGGTACTTTTTTCATTTCATCACATTCCTTTAATCCCCATACATTTTACTAGAGAAAATGTGCCTCCTAGTGAGATTGTAGAGCCAGGGACTTCTCAATAAAAATTAATAAATGTGCATTTTATTTTTATAACTTAAAATTTTTGGGGGTGTCATGAACAGGTGCCTGGAAACCAGAGTCAAGACCTGGACTTGTACAAATTGGGGAGTCAGACCTAGAAAGCCACGATGACTTCAGTTACAGTCAGCAACAGTCTTTCACTGAATGACATCCCCTAGCACCTGCACATCTTTTTGAATTGTAACAAAGCCCAGGCCTTCCAATGGCAGGTTTTCCCAGAATGGAAATAATGTGGCCTCGGAAAAGAGAAGGTGAAGTTGAGATCACACAAGTCATGAGGGTTAGAGTAACTTCTGTGGGAAAGGAAATTTTTGGCTCATGTGTTAAGCAGCAAAACGTGGAGACACAAAAGAAGAGCTGGAATAGGAAGGTTGCCAGGTAAAATGCAGGACATCCAGTTAAATTTTAAAATTAGATGAACAAAGAATACTTTTTTAGTATAGCTATGTCCCAAATACTGCATGGAAACCACCTGTGAATGTGCACCATCACGTTTCGTAAGGGCCACACTTACATTTTATTTTATTTTTTTAAATATTTTATTTATTTATTCATGAGAGACACACATAGAGAGGCAGAGACATAGGCAGAGGGAGAAGCAGGCTCCCTGCAGGGAACCCAATGTGGGACTTGATCCCAGGACACCGGGATCATGCCCTGAGCCAAAGGCAGATGCTCAACCACTGAGCCACCCAGGCGTGCCTACATTTTACAAGTATTATTGTTTATTTGCAATTAAAGTTTAACTGTGTATCTTGCCTTTTATTTCTTAAATCTGGAGTGGATAATGGGCCCAAAGCATATTTGTATGGAAATGTGTAGGTAAACAGTTCAGTTGATGTATGTAAATCTGGGTTCCTGGTAGAAATCCAAAAATCACTATAATTTGAATTTGCAAGGCTGCATAAAGGCAGCACCAGACAGTGCAGTATTTCTGAGCATCTTTGGGCCTTGGAGTCAGACAGGCCTGAACTGGAATCCTGGCTCCTTCAACTCACAACCTACATGTGTGACTTTGGGCAAATTGCTTACTTCTCTGAGCTTCAATCTCTTCCTAATCTAAAAACGGAGATAGTAAGCTCTTGGTGTTCTCATGAGGGATAAAAGAAACAATACATGCAAAACAAGCTTTGAAATACCATTGGGTAAAACATCTGCAGGGATCCTCTTACGCTATGACTCATAGGCTACGTAGTAATTGAACACATGCTGTAAAGCCCATTGTTGAAAATTGCAGGTGGAATATACTCAACATCGAATCCTTGATACAGCTAAAACAGGAACTGTCTGAGAGACTGAGAGTTGAGAGGTGGAGACTTTTACCTGTCATTTTATGCCTAATACAGTGGAAAAACGTCTGTTTCATTTTTCTCTTTTACTCTAGGCAAGGATCGCTTATTGCAAATGTCGAACAAGAAACCATCTAGTGGTCTCTGCTAGACCTCAATGCAGACTTCCTTATGATCAGTACCGAGATTAATTTTATTTTAGAGACCTCCGAGAGGCAGAGCAGAGCATGGGAGAGCTTCAGGAGCAGGCATGGGTTGTAGCTTCTCAGACACTTCAGTGCTTGAAATACAAACAGGGAAGCCAGAAGAACTGGCTGTTGAGCTGTCTGTCCATCACTGTCCTTGTCAACAAGGGAGTCAGTGAATTTTTGGTGACCTCCTTCCTAAGAGTCCTGCCCTCTCTTCAGCGACATATCAGCTCCCCAGAGTTTTATTAACCGTAAACTATCCAGAGTTCATCACACAAATTTCATTCCCAGAGAAGAATCACTCAATGTTATCGACAGGATCAGCAGGTTAATTAAGAATTCTGCAGATGGCGATGTTAAGAAAGCTAACATGTTTTCAATATCAACTATCATTACTCAAGGCAAAAGCATAACAGATGTTTGTTCAATAATACTAAGATATGTTGTGGATTGGTGTGGGACAATTAATATCCACTCTGAACATCAAATTTAGTACTGGGAAAATAAGCTTTCTGGACCACTGTTATTGTACTTAGATATAATTCTATTTCTCAGGTGAAAAAAATGTGTAGGCTGTTCACCAAGGGACATTGCCTCGAATCATGCAGAGCAACCCTTCCGTTAGATCGTAGTTTAAAAAAAAAACGATGAGAAATATAAAATACAGTCTGTACATGATAGTAGGTGTCATTCATACCAAAATGTTGGAGACTCAGCTTCAAATCCGGATTCTATCACTGATAACATTATGGCATTAAAGTATCTGACCTCCTGTTTTCAGGTTGTTTAGGAAGTTAGGGTAAGTTTTTCAGTGCATGGGACTACTGAACTTTTTGGAGGTAGAGAGAAATTGCCCTAATTCTTGGCTACAGTAACTACATACTATGTGTTTGTTACTTAGCATCTTCTTTTCTTTTTTTTTTTTTTTTTTTTTTTTCGGAAAGTAGGGATACCGAGAGCACCTACTTCAGTGAGTTTTTTCTGAGAACTGCAGGAAAAGCATTGATCATGAGGAGTAGCATACATAGAGCAAGAGCTTGAGAACAGTTCCAGTTCTTCTCTACCTTCTTCAGTCTAATGCTCTCCCAACTGGGCTATCTCAGCCGCTTCTTCTCTATCTTCTTATTCCTTCTCTCCCACAGCTTCTTTGACCAAAGTTTGTGATTTTTTTTTCATTTTCATGCAGGATTATTACTTTGTTTCGATTTAATAATATAAAGGCATTCATTTACTTTTTTTCCCTATACAATTTATTCTTTACTATGAAATATCGACTGAATACTTACAAGGAAAGCAAGAAGTTTATTTTGAGAAAATATTGGTTACGTTCAATGCAATAATGAACATAGATAAAACGGAAAACTTAAGAATGGTTTACTGCAATTATGGTATGAGTTAGAAACAATCACTTGCCCATTTAGGAGAGTTAAGTGAAAAGAGAGCTATTTCTGGCCGGATAGTTCAAAACTAACACCTCGATGCTGGCATGTGAAACTTGGAAGTTGTGTAGACTGTAGAGATGGTAGAAAGAGCATTGTACACAGAAAAAAAGAAATCATAGCAGAGATACTGATTTTGAAAGTGGCTAGAAATGCACAGGGATATGCAAATACTCAGGTTTGGCCGTAGCAGAGTACAAGAAAAGGAAGAGTGGGAGGTAAGCCTGGGAAAACAGCTTGGCAAGAGCTTTTGGAGAGCCTTCAATGGATTAAAGGAGTTGGAAATGTTTTCAGTTAATGCTGGGGAATCATCGAAGGTTTTCCAGCTGGGGGTGGGAAAGTACATGATCAAAATTTCACTGTAGGACTATTAGTCTGGCAGTATCAAGTTATATAGATTAGAACAGGAGATGAGAGGCCAGGAAAGATTTTTAAAGGGGCATTTGGCAGTTAGTGTAGACAATATTGAATTCATATACCCGAGCAGTGGAGTTAACAATGAAGAAGTGGTTAAAAGAATTATCAGGTATTGCTTTACAATTCTCAAGCACTGTAAATGCTTTAGTTATCTCCAAAAGCTGTGAGCTTTCATATCTTTAGGCCTTTTTATTTTCTATTTCCTCTCCCTAAAATGTCTTTTCTCCACTTCCTCGTCTGGTGAAATCCTACTCATCCTCTTAGAAACAGCTCACGTATTTCTCTTTTTGGAAGCCTTCTTTGACTCTGTATAATTAATTTTATTTTTAAAAAATGTATTCAATATCTATCGTATACCAGGTGCCATTGTATATATAGCACTCATTTCACCTTCTTAAGTAGTTTTTTGTTTTCTACTGAAGAAGGTGGATAACTATAAAAGTATTATAGGGACTCGTTCATTCTTTCTTTTTTTTTAAAGATTTTATTTATTTATTCATGAGAGACACAGAGAGAGGCAGAGACACAGTCAGAGGGAGAAGCAGGCTTCATGCAGGAAGCCTGATGTGGGACTCGATCCCGGGACCCTGGGATTAGGCCCTGGGCCAAAGCAGGCGCTCAACCGCTGAGCCACCCAGGCATCCCATTGTTCATTCTTTGTAAAAGCAAATGTATATTGAGATCCTATGGTGAGCCAGGTACTATTCTTCTAGATACTAGACATAGAACAATAAATGGAAGAGACAAGATTTTTGACTCAATAGATGTCACATTTTATTAATGCTACAGGCTGGTAGTGACTGGTATAGAAATTTTTTTAAGTCAAATAAATTAAAAATATCACTCTATTTAATAATGCATGTTCATACAAAGGCCTAAATTCAGAATACATGCACAGAGTAGGTATTTTGGTTTATATGAGAGAGGTTAGGAAAGGCAATTAGATGGAGAAGTGAAGACCCAACTAATAAAATGGCACAAACCATAGCTAGAGTCAATGGAAAAGGTGTGTGAAGGAAGACAGCACAGACAGCACAAAGGCCTAGAGGGGAACTAACCTGGTATACTTGAAGGAAAATGTTTAAGTACTTTAATGAGTGAAAGTGTAGAGGGTTTTGAAATCAGATCAGAGAAGTGAGCTGACTACTATTGACCTCACCGGCTTTGGCAGAGAGCTTGGATTGTTTTCCTAAGTGTAAATGAAAGTCATTGGAAGGTGTACTTAACTAAGTGGCATGATTATGTCCTTAAATAATTGTTCTGGATGCTGGATGGAGGGCTGACTTTAAAGGGAAAGAGGAAGAACGTGGAGATTATCTAGGAGGCAATCACAGTAGTCTAAGTAAGACATGATGATGTGCTTCGGGCTTGAATGGAGGCAGCAGGGATGGAGACAAGTGGAAAGTTTGGAGAAACATTTCTGAGGCTGAATTTGAGGGACGGTGGAAAGGGAAGAACCAAGGATTTTGCTTAAACAAACTGGGTGGGTAATGGTTACCAAGTCAGGAGACACTGGTGTTGGGACAGACTTGAGGGATATTTGGGAATTATTCTGGGGTTTGAATAATTTTGAGGTTTATCTCAGTAAACTAAAAGGTGATATCTCAGATCACTAAAAGGTATCAAGTTAATAGCTAGAGATACAAGGCTGGGGCCACAGGGAGTCATTGAGGACTCAGGGGATATAAGTTTGAAAGATATCATTTTATAAGTGGATTCATAGCCAGGGGAAGCTAAGGACAAGAGAAGATAAGGTGCTCTATGACCAAAACTTTACATAAAACCAAATATTTTTTAAAGGTTTCATTTATTTATTCATGAGAGACACAGGAGAGAGAGAGGCAAATACACAGGTAAAGGAATAAGCAGGCTCCCTGCGGGGAGCCTTATGTTGGACTCCATCCCAGGACCCCAGGATCATGACCCGAGCCAAAGGCCAACAATTGTTTCAGGGGAGTTGTGAGGTGAGGGAGGACTACTTAGCATGAGCTGCATATTTGAATTTGAGATGAAAGAAAGTATGATAAAGGAGCAAAACCAATTATATACAGAGATGTCTTTCTTGAGCAAGATGTATACTCCTTGTGGTACTTGATTATGTTATAAAGAAGTTACTTTTGTTCAAACAAATGAAAACACACAAACACACACACACACACACACAAACATCAAGGCCCTAGAAGGTTACTAAAAAGTGGATAATGTAGAAGAGGAGGTAGTAAATGAATAAAAAGTAGTTTTTAAAAGAAATTTGACAACAGAAGGGGGAATAAGTCTTCTAGTTTGAGAGACTAGTACAAAAGGAAAGGTGCTAAAAGATTGTGAAAAATTCAGCCTGCTGGTACGTAAAATTACAGAAACTCTGATCACCTCATTGTCAGACATCATCATTTCTTGCCTGATCAGCTATAAAAACCTTCTTGACTGGTCTCCCTGCATCTATTCTTGTTACTTCCCAATCGATTGTCTAAAGCATAGCCATAATTATCTTTAAAGTGTTCAGATTTGATAAGATCATTCATCTTAACAACTTTACATAACAATTAAGTCCAAAGACATTAATATGGCTGATGGGACCTTGATAGTCTTTCATATTCTTTCGATCTTAGTATCTCCATCTCTCTTGGATAGTAGTAATTTTTCTGACTCATGAACTAAGTCATGATTTTAACCTTTATGTGTCTCACAATGCTGTGTATTTCTCTTATAATTATCACTACATCTTTCTTTTTTCTTAATTGCCTATCCTCACTAATAGGTGGTAAGTTCTATCAGGGCAGGGGCCATGTCTGTCTTAAACAGGCAGTTAGCACGGAACTGGGTACCTGGATAACCCAACAAATATTTGTTGAATGGATGAACTAACGAATGAATGAATGATTTAATTTCATACACAATGATGGGTTTATGATGTAAGAAGGAGAAGTATAAAGGTCCAGGCAGAGTTGGGATGATGTAAGATCCCAATCACAAGGGAATAAAGTAGGCAAAGGTGTGTAAATAGGAAGTTCAGAACACAGAAATACATTTTTTTTTAATCTAGAGGCTAATTCTCCCCCACTCCAACCATATGGAGTACTCCTATTTATGTTTTAAAATCTAAGTTGAGAGGCTTTTTACAACCCCTCACTCCTCATCCACACCCAGATATAAGTAATCACTGTATCCCTATATCGTTAAATAGTTTTAAAAAATGTATTGATGAACTTACTGCATTGTATTATAATTCATCCATAAATTACTTATAAATACATCATGATAAAAAGTGACATTCATTTCTGTAGCTCCAATATCTCACACAGACCCCCCCCCCCCATAGTAAAAAATTCAATTACAGGTGAATTGAACGCCTATTGACTATTCTTATTAGGGAAACAAAACAAAACATGATTATAGGGGCACCTGGGTGGCTCAGTGGTTGAGCGTCTGCCTTTGGCTCAGGTCGTGATCCTGGGGTCCTGGGATCAAGTCATGTATTGGGCTCCCCTCGGGGAGCCTACTTCTCCCTCTGCCTATGTCTCTGCCTCTCTCTGTGTGTCTCTCATGAATAAATAAATAAAATCCTTAAAAAAGGAAACCACGATTTTATGTCAAAAATGGAAGGGCTGGGCAAAGCTGGAGTGCTTGAAGAGAATAAAAGTAGTTTACAACCATTGCTCTTTGGAGTATGCAAAAAGGACTCAACTGGAGATTAATAAAAGAATTGATGACCACTAACAAATGAAGTTGAGGTTGGTGGTGTAACTGCCCAGAAGAATAAACTGGTCTAGTTTTATTCACTAGTATTTGGTTGAATGCATGCAACTCGTGAAATTATCTTAGGTACCAAAGATAAAGATAAAAAGATGAATAATACAGTCTCAGATGTTTAGAAATTCACAGTTTCATGTGCTCTCCACAAGCAGAGCAGCCATAGGAAAAACAGTAGTTAGTAGGGTTTCACAAATATATTTATCTTATTAAAGTTAATAAGACTTTCTTAGGAAGGGGAACCCTCTTGCTGCTAAGGAAACATGATTGGGAAGACTGGCCATGGTGTTTGGACTTGAAAAGGAGGCCTGGCAGGTGACACTGAAAACAGGATACCCAATGAGTAGGAACAGACAGAGGCTATACTGAGCAGGGTCATCAGGAGCAAGAGAATGGCATAGGAGATTACGGCTCGAGAGGAAATTTTTATACAGACTTTTAAACCCTTAGGCTTCATGTTTAAGTCTAGTTAAGAAAATTGTTAGGAACACTGCAGGGTCTCCAATATGTTATCTTATTAAGGAAACCAGGGATACTAAAAAAAAAAATGGCTTTGGGGAAAGCTTTTGGGCAATCATTATATGTGACAATAATGGGAGCAAAATAGAGTAGATTCACAGATCTCTGCTTTGATGTGAAATGACAAGTGCATATGGACACAAAAATAGTTGCTCTGCAACTTTGAATCTAAACTTACTGCTCAGCTGTTCCCAAAGTGTTCAGATCAAGTATACCATTTTCAAAAATCTACAGAGTAGTGGCAGGGATATATTATAGAGCCAGAAAATGGTTTCAGAAACAATCAAGATATTATTACTAGAGTCAAAGATTTCGGGAGATGTTTGTGGAAAAGTGTAAGCTTTCATTATGTTTCCTATCTGAAGTCTATATATACCATTTTTGTTAAACGGGTGAAGAAAACACATGAGCATTTCGTGGTACAAACTTTCACTGAAGGTAAGTTAAAAAAAAAAAAGAGAGGTAAATGAGTGAGTACAATTGAGCTTGTGGACATGTGGAGCATTTGCCACCAAAGTATCTAATGGAAAGTAAATATAAAAATTCAGGTATCGGAAGGGCAGACTGTCGTTCGCTTCTTCTGTGTGTTGCTTTTCTCTGTAACTCTCTGTAGTCAGCACGATCAAATTGAAAGCATTTTGAACATGAATGTAATGTTGTAAACAGTGATTTAGTAGTCACTTGGAGTTTTAAAAATCTTTCTGTTAGAAACAAATAAAGAAGAAAGGATGGGTTCAATCATGTTTGTCAGACATAGAAGGATAACACCACACTTAAGTCATGCTGAGTGTTCTGAACAAGAAGGCAGGGAGATGGCATATGATTTTAGGCCAGGAACTCAAATCTCTATTTTCAATAGGGTATAGAGAAATTGATTTCTCTATTCAAGAGAAATTCAAGAGATTGATATTCAAGAAGTGCAGTTTTAGGAGGCTGGAATGTCAGGCTGGGAATGATGATAAATCTACCAGATTTTAGCTTCGACAGACACTCATAGATCAAGATAGCACATGAGTGTAGGGTCATGGAATCTAGGTGTAGGATCTGGCCTCCATTGACAGGATGAGCAGGAACCAGGTGGCAATGCAGGGGTAAAGTTCTAAGAGAACAGGAGGAGGAATGAAGAGAAAAGTCATTAAATCCACCTAAACCCAGAAAGTGACATTAGATAGAAAGTGTACAAAGTGTTGTTTATATAAATATTCACTGAGTTATACCCATGCAAGGCACACAAAGCCTTGAAGGTAAAGGAAACATATGATTTTATATCCTAATTACTAATAAAGGAAAAGTTGGTAAGAAATGGAATTGACCTGGAGTAGAAATCGAGAATCGACCACGTGTCAATCATTGTAACATGTGGCAACAATCAACCATGTGACAACCAGTTGATATCATTTTTTAATACCCAGTTACTCTGGAAGAAAACCTTAATTCTCATTTATCAAAAGAGACAAATGAGGTGCAGAGAAGTTATTTTGTCAGAGGTCATAGAACTGATGGAAGGAGCACTCTAATTTGAATCTAGATCTATTGAGTCCAGAGCTACTGATGTTGTACACTGGGAAAATCATCTGCCATATTCATCCACCAAGCCTAGCTTTTCTTTTCTTTTGTTTTTAAAGATTTCATTTATATATTCATGAGAGATGTAGAGAGAGAGGCAGAGACACAGGCAGAGGGAAAAGCAGGCTCCAGGCAGGGAGCCCAATGTGGGACTCGATCCCGGGACCTAGGACTATGCTCTGAGCCAAAGGCAGATGCCCAACCGCTGAGCTACCCAGGTGTCCCAACTAGCTTTTCTTCATTTAGATAATTAGTAGAATTGAGTCTAAAAATTACCAGTCCTACTTGCTGATGTCCACGTACAGCCACAGATGTAAGTTTTAACACAAGGACAATTTAACGTGACATTCCGAGCCACCGTTTTACTTTTACCCCTCTATCCCTTGAAATAAGATAATACATGAGCTATCTCATTCATTATTGTATCAAAATGATTAGAGTTATAGAAACGTTGGCAGATATTCAATGAGTTTAGTTAATAAACACGTGAGCATTCATTTCTTTAAATTTTTTAAAGATTTATTTATTTGAGGGGGGAAGGGTAGAGGGAGAAGGAGAGAGAAATTGAAGTAAACTTTGCACTCAGTGCAGAGCTGGACGTGGGACTCGAGATCAGGACCTGAGCCACTGAGGGGAAACTAGGGGCCAACGATTAAAGAACTGTGCCACCCAGGCCTCCCAACACTTGAGCTTTTTAAGATGTGACTTCCCACCTCATCTCAAAACATAATATTTTAAATATAGGTAGATGAATTTTTTTCAGCTCAGGGCATAAACAAACAGCTACTCATGAATTCAAAATGAATTACCAGATATTAGAGAAAGGGGAAAAAATCTGAAGAAAGAAAATTGAGCATAATGTGGGTTTGAACTGTGAGGGTCCACTAACCCTGGGATTGATTGATTGATGGATTGATTTATGTAGTACAGTATTCTTTTAAAAAGATCCATTTATTTATTTGAGAGAGAGAGAGAGAGAGCGCAAGTGCAGGAGGCGGGGGCAGAGGATGGGGGAGATAGAGCGTAGAGCCTGACTCAGGGCTGGATCCCACAACCCCGAGATCATGACCTGAGCTGAATCAAGTGACCACTGCTTAACCGACTGAGCCACCCAGGTGCTCCTCCTTATGATTTTCTTAACAATGTTTTCTTTTCTCTAGCTTATTTTATTACAAAAATATGGTATATAATACATATACAAAATATGTTGTTTTTCTTTTTAAAGATTTTTATTTATTCATGAAAGACACACAGAGAGAGGTGGGTTTATAGGCGGGAGAGAAGCAGGTTCCCTGCAGGGAGCCCGATGTGGGATTCGATCCCAGGACCTGAGCCAAAGGCAGAAGCTCCACCACTGAGCCACCCAGGCGTCGGCATACAAAATATCTGTTAATCAACTATTTATGTTATCAGTAAGGCTTCTAGACAACAGTAGGTTATTAGCAGTTAAGTTTTTGAGGAGTCAAAAGTTATATGCAGATTTTTGACTCCATGAGGGTCAATGCTCCTAACATCTGCATTGTTCAAGAGTCCTCTGTATTACAGTAGTTCTCAACCAGGGGTGATTTTGTCCCCTGGGGAATATTTGGCAATATCTAGAGACAGATATGGTTGTCACAATTGAAGCATAACACTATAATCTGATAGGCAGAGATGAAGGATGTCGCCGAACACCTGCAATGTGTAGGACAGCCCCCTACACAAAACTTGTCTGGTTCAGAATAACAATACTGAGGAGATTAAAAAGTCCTGGATTATTATGTTATTCTAATTTAAAAGTCTGAAATGACTACCTGACTCTGTGAAAATAACAGTAAAAGTAACTAACCTCACTCTCACATGGATTTAGAATTTATTAGAAGGAAAATTAATATGCAAGTGAAGAGTCACTAAATTCTACCCCTGAACCCACTATTACTCTATTTGTTAACTAACTAAAATTTAAATAAAAACTTGAAACAATAGAAAAGGAGGAAAATGAGGCAGCATATTCAGCAAAGAAAAAAAAATTTAAAAATATATCTATCTCTCTATACACACACACATACTTATCAGCCTAATTTGTAAAAGGAACCTATTTCATTGCAAAGTGTATACTTTTTATTAAAATGGTTGCCCAGCAATGATGTTTAATTAAGACATATTAATCTCAAGGGCAGAGCTAAGAATTCTGACATATCAATTGAAAGTTAGAACTTTGCAAATTTTGTAGACTTTGGCCTGAGTGAACTGCAGAAATGCATTTTTGTTAAGATACAGTCGTCTTTTAAATTGCTAAAAATCGTTGAAGAGAGAACTACAAATCTGCTCTTCTATCAAGTGCCAGTTGCAGAACCTTTTCTTAGACATAAACACGGATAACATAAAGAATAATAATATATCTTAAGGGATATTATAAGTCTATAATTCCTTCGAGGGTGCATGTAATGTCATAAATTGTAGGAGCAAACGCAAGCAGTTTAGTCATAGGAAGCTTGAGATGAAATTACAGCTTTTATAATCCCCTGAGAGGATATTCTTTTGGTATAATGGAAATTGTAGTCGTTTAGAAATACTCTGCACCCTTGGCCCCGGAAAAGTACAATGGTCATTCGAAGATTGAAAAACACTAAGCAGGTGTCTGAAAAGTGAGTTGAACTCATCATAAGAATAATAGAAAAATTATATTGAAGTCATTATGGTATCTACTAAGTATAGCATGGTACTTTCTAAAATAAGAGTTACCAGAGACATGTACATAATTACAGCTATAAGAAGAGATTTTCCAGGTGTAACATAAAGATACTAAAATACATATTGCTAAAGCTTAGCCAGCTTTGCATTAAATATATAAAAGACCTTTATAACCACATGAGAAGACATATTCTTTATATTAAATGTCAGTAGCTAAATAAGCAAATGTACCAGGTTAAAAAGAATAAAATTAAATATCATGGAGTGTTGAAACAGCAGAAAGTTCACAAAATATCATAATTATGGATCTATTTAAGTTGTGAGTTATAAGAACCTCAAGGCATATTGTTCATTTTCAAGACTCTTGTATTGACATGAATTGCATAATGCACATATTAATAGAACCAAGTTTCCCTTTCATGAAAGCAATCCAATAGGAAGTTAAATTTGGTAAACATTTCAAGTATATAATGAATGAACGTAAGAAGATTAATCTACTATTTTAAGCAAAGAAGTATCATCTCTTATGTGTCTAATATTGTCATAATTGTCAATTAAAGTACCCGCAAGTCCTGAGGATTAAAAATAGTATTGTCATATTTGCACAACCTATACCAATGTTTATGGAACACTTTTATGGTTTTTACCTTAAAATAAAGGGGAAAATAAGTACTATTAGAAGATCCTTGTCTAAAAAAGGTGGAAATCTCAAGATTATGAATTCATTTTAGCCAGTTTTCTTCATTTTCTTAGGATGGATTTTAAACACAAATTTCATTAAAACATGCATTGTCTAAGTAGACCAATACACAGGCCTATTTATCATCATGTTGCCTTAAATTTGCAATTATGAGTGTTTCTCTGGAAGCCGAATTGTATAATACATGAGGTTAAAACAATTTGACCACAGAGATAACTTTTTTTTTGCATTTTCAAAATATGTACTTTCTTCCTTTTACAAACAAAACAAATATATATGAAGATACTTAATGGCCAATAAGGAATAAAGAAAAGAGAGAGGCTCCAGAATGTTAGGTTCATCAATGGGGAATAAAACTCCCTACTATTTGACTCGGATCTTGTCACAACTTTTAATTTTACATAGACAACTAAACTGGCTACATAGGCAAACAGAACTGCTTGTTTTTGAAGGCTTTTAATTCTTTTTGGATCATTGTCACTCTGTTTTATTTACTATTACATTCTAAACTGTCACTACTTAATTAGCCATTGACCTGTAATTCATGATATGACTTTTAAACATAGTCAATATCATCAAAATCAATAAATAATAAAAGGTCAGGCATTTAGGTCTTGAATAAAATAAAATACATTTTTTCCTGCATTATTGGAGAGGTCATATTAATAGCAAAGATATGCAAAAATGCATAAACATAAAGCCATTGTTTCAAATGACTTTTTTTTCTGTTTAGAATCTCAATGAACTCAATTGTTTATTCCAAATTTCTCTTTGCTCTTGCAAGGTTGAAAGATGCAGAGCAACCTAAATTAGTTGCCTCCAGACTTTTCATTTTAATAAAATGTAAAAATTCTAGTTTTCAGATTTTCATTGGCTCGACGATGTCTTATTTTTTAAAAAAGACATAAACTATAACCTAAAACCTATTATTTAAAATTCTTTTATAAAATGAAAAAGATATTCTTATTTCTAAGATGTAAAAAGTATAAGGAAGATCTAGTCCTATAATAGAGACTGAGCCTTTGAACTGAATACATAAAATTTTAGAAGAAACACATTGCCAAAGGAGTTGATATTACATTCAGCTACATATGAAAGACACCATTCACTCTGACACACACATGCACACAATAGTTGTTTGACACGATGGGAATGCATTTTGGTTGGATGAAAAATGTCTGGAGGTAACCAGCTCAGATTCGGTGAGGAGAACCAATAGTCATCACTTACCCAGAGTTCTCTAACATTACTGTTCTCTTATTAGAGCATCTCCAAACTGTTAAAATGGCAGTTGCATTTCACACTATAGAAAGAGTAAGAGAAAACCGCAGCCTCTCTCATCAAAGGAAACATATTGGATATCTCAAATAATATTTTCACTGCCTCATCGCTAGCTAGAATTTAGTCACATGGCCATATCCAGCTGTAAAAGAGATTAAGACATATAATCTTTCTGCTGGAAGTTAATGCCCAAGTAAAAACTGGGATTTCATTGCTGAGGAGTAAAAAGAGATTGATATTAAGTTGTTTTTTGTTTTTGTTTGTTTTTTTCTATTTTGGAACTGATACAAACTCATCATTACACAATATTGGACCAATGGGCTTTGGAAACTCTGACCTAAGTCTGTCCATTGTGCCTAATTTTATTTCCACGAAATATTGCATAGTGGGAAGAATGCTGGGGTAGAAGTAGAGAAACCCATGGGACTTTGAACATTTTGCATAAAATTTTCTAGATCTCAGATTCCTTACCTGTGACATGAGATCAATATCCCATTCAGCAAATTGTTCATTCAACAAGTTGTTCATGCAATAAATGCATATTGAGTGCTTATTGTATACTATCTGCCTCCTAATAATTCTATATTGCAAGCATCTCTATTTGTGTCCCAAAAGCAGAAGCTAAAAATACTGCAGAGGAGAGAGAGTGAAACTGTAGGTCAATAATAATTTTTTCATTGGTCGGAAATTAAACAAAACACTCAGTTTAAGGCAGCTTCAGAAAAGTGTTAGAAGTCATCATGACTCCTTAGACTCTTATAATGGAGAACATGAGCCATCTATTAAAAAGGCACAATCCCTCCCAATTAACTGTAAGTATACAAGTAGCTCCAAGTTGCTTGGCTGACTTCAAACCTGAGTTGAGCTCATTTTGAGAAAGGGCTCAAGTTCACTTTATTTTTATTTTAATTCATATTGTTTTGTGGTTCTCAGTGCAAGTGTCATCACCTCTGCAGTTTTCCTATGTTGGATTGCCAATACAAGCTGTATACATTTCCCCCAAGGAGTATCACTTTTAAAAAGGGTGGTTGGAAACATTTTGGTTTAAGAATAAAATCTGAAGAAAAAAAAAATGTGCTCAGTATTAACATAAACTCTTTGATCACAAGAAACACTGGTCATTTAAAGTAAAATCAATAGAGCATAACATTTCACAGAGTTGTTTTCCCTGGACTATAATGATATTGTTTTAAAGTCATTTTGTACAATAACACTAAATACTTTCAGATTTTAATTTCGTGTATGTACTTAACAATCATCTAGCCTAGTGCACTGAATTACTATTAATTTTCTGATTATTAATATTATCTTAAGTTGTTCCATACCTAGGGAAGCAATAAAATAATTGCTCTTGTTCTGTGCTAGATGTGAATTTTAGCTCATAAAATAATGCATAGCACAATGGGTTTTTCATAATTATTTTTATTTATTTAGCCAGATTCTTCAAACATGTAAAATTATACAAAGCATTGAGTGTTGGAAACACTATATAGTGGTATCGAATAAATGACTGCTTTATATTTTAACTAATTCTATAGTTGTATATTTTATTCACAGAGTAATATATAAACTGGAATACTTGGTATTTATTCTATACATTATTTTTATCATATGTTATATTGTTTAAGTATTTTACGAGCATTTGAAAATAAGAATAAAACACTTTACGAATGTGTAAGTTTTTTTATCTCAATCATACATGAGATATAGTTTCATGAAGGAAGTACAACTTTAATGATTCATTTTAAAGTAAATGTGATTTTGTTACTGTCGTCCGTTTCTTCTCTAAATCCTTGCAATTGCAAGGCTGTAGTAAAAAATTCAATTTTAGGGACACCTGGATGGCTCAGCGGTTGAGTGTCTGCCTTCGGCTTAGGGCGTGATCCCAGGATCCCAGGATTGAGTCCTGCATCGGGCTCTCCTGTGAGAACCTGCTTCTCCCTCTGCTTATGTCTCTCCCTCTCTATCTCTCTGTTTCTCATGAATAAATAAATAAAATCTTTGAAAAAATCCAATTCTAAATATGGGCCACCTATATCCCCTCTGTACCCCCAAATTGTTGTTCATTTAAAAGTGAATGAGGATTTTCTGAGATCAGGGTATAATGACATATGAGATTTTCTGAACATACCATGTTACGTCTTAGGACTGCTGTTACAAAGTACCACAAATTGGGTGCTTAAAACAACAGAATTTTTTTCTCTTACAGCCCTGGAGATTCAAAGTCCAAAATCAAGGTGTTGGTAGGGCCATGCTGCCTCCAAAGCCCCTAAGAGGAGATCCTTTGCCTCTTCTAGCATCTGGTAGCCACAGAACTCCAGTCTCTGCTTCCATGCTTACATGACTATCTTCCCTCTATGTCTTAGCATTCTCCTCTCTTTATCTGAATTTCCCCTTCTTATAAGGACACCAGTCATATTGGATTACCGCCCACTCTAATGACCTCATTTTAACTTGATTATGTCTTCAAACACCCTATTTTCAAATATAGTCACATTCAAAGGTGCTGGGGATTAGGACTTCAATATATATTTGTCGGGGAGGGGTCACAATTCAACCCATAATACATTTTCAAATATAAAGTACTTTTTTTCCCCCCCAAAGACAATTCCATTAGCTTCACTTCTAAAAGTGCTAGACTAGCTACATCAGTTCTACTCGAGTGTAGTCCAAAGACAGGTCCCTATTTTGAAATGTTTACAATCCCCAGTGAGATAGATTCAGAAATTGAGAATAAGGATTTTACAAACTTCTATAAAAGTCTCAAAGTCATTTAATTGAACTCTCCCTATAAAGACATACTCATCCAAGACAACCTGTTAGGTTACAAAAAAGATGATATCCCTTCAGTTATTTAGTGGCCATCTAGCAGCTAATAGAAAAAAAAAAAAAACATGGAACAAATTCACACACATGTGCAAACATCATGTATACAAAAGGCTTTAGACTGGGAACTCTGTGTATAAAGATTGTTTTTGCAGGATTCATTTCCAGGTTCCCTCCCCAGCTAGAAGGGGAAAATAGGAGCTCTCAACTCCTGTCTGCATAATATGAGAAAGGGCCTTTGGAGTTGGACTTTGGTGGTCTAGACTCAGATAAGGCTTTGAAAATCTTGACTCCTAATCAGAGTACAGTAGCAAGAGCAGCAGCAGCAGTGGTATAAATAACAATTATCAGTGTGGACGATAAGGTAACATGTAATCCTGAGAGGTGTGAGGCAGTTCTAATCTGACATCTGCAATGGAGCAGCTTTCATAAAAAACAGTCAATGAAGACTGACAAAAATGAAGACGGCATGACAGAGAGAAAACTAGGAAACATTTCTCTGATAGTTTTCTATTTTTGTGGTTTCAGTTTCTTCCTAAGGCTTGTCTGAATTCCTGCTCTTGAGGCCCACGAAACATTCCTCTATATAAAACTTTTTTGCTTAAGGTGGTTTTGTTATGGGCAATCAAGGAGCCTTGACTAAAATAATACTTTCCATATGCCATCTCATTCTTAAACCTCCAATAAGCGACCATTGCTTGCAGCAGGGTTTCTCAACCTCGGCACCATTGACACTTCGGACTGGGTGATTGTTGTGAGAGCTGTTCTGTGCATTTAGGTTGTTCAGCAGCTTCTGCCTTCCAGGTGCTAGAAGTACCCTGAGTTGTGACAACATAAAGTCTCCAGAGACTGTCAGCATCCCCACTATAGAAAATTCCATTTGGATCTCCTCCTGGCATTTTTCTTCAATGAATTAGGCCATTAAGTTGAAGGTCCCTTACTTAGCTCACTCAAAACCACAGAAGTCACCAATACTGCCAGTTGCAGGCCATGCAGCCATCTGGTTGTGCTGATTGCCTTCTCTCTAGACAGGTTTCTGGGTTTCTGGGCCCTGCAAAAAAAATGAGTCCCCAGGTCCTTCCTTAAGGTTTCTTATATATGGATTCCCTGCCTTTTTTTTTTTTTTTCCTCAGCTTTATATGCTCTTCTGCTTTTAACTTTTCACTTTGTTCATAATCAGGCTAGGGGAACTTCCATTTAATCACCACTTCCATAGAGTCCCAGAGACACATAGGCAAATAGCTGTAATAGTGTATGCTGAAGTCCAAATCTCCAAGACTATTGCTAAAGTCTCTAACTGGCAGGCACAGTTGCATAATTTTGTGAAAGGACATTAGCCCTAACCAGACTATCTTAATCACCTTTGGCTCTGTCAAGGTGACTGCAAAGATTTTAGATTAATCTCTTTGGGTGGAGCATTTCTTGAAATTCTCTGGTTTCAGTGACAGGATAGATCCATTAAAAGTTAAGGTTTCTGGTAACTAAAAAATGTGAATAGGGCCATTTAGATGGCATAGTCATCCTTCCTGACCTCAGTAGGCTTCATACTGAAAAACTGTCAGAACTACCCCAGGTGGAATCTTTGGGCCATCCACTTAATTATCCAACAAATACTGATTGTGTGATAGACAGCATTCTAAGAATTATGAATCCAGAACAGGGAGGAAAAAAAAAAAAAGAAAAGAAAGGTTTGATTGAATTTATAGCTTTTAAAAAGAATTATTTGTAAAGATTGCCAGCTTATAAACAAGATAAACCAACCAAAACTTGCCAATGGAGCTGGGAAGGTAGAGTGGATACTTTAGATAGCATGACTTTAAAGGGAATTTTTGAAGAGGAGACAAAAAAATGGAAATTTAGTGCTAAGAGGGATGTAGCCACATGAAGATCTGGAGAAAGGACATTCCAGGAAGATAGAACCACAAGAGCAAAGTCCCTGGTGTGTTCTCAGTGTGGCTGCAGACTTAGTAAACCTGGGACTGAATGATAAGAAGGAGCCTGAAGTGGCAAGAAGAGAATAGATCATCTGAAAAATTTGGGATTTATTCTAATTACAATGAGAAGACATTGGGCAAATTAAAATATATGATTAATAGGGTCTGAATCACAGTTTGAAAGAATTAATTTGGTTATGATGATTTCCCAGAAATATAGTCAGATAGAATGAGGCTGCATTTCTCTTTGTACTTTCTTGGCACAATAGTCCCCAGTGAAATATTTGAGCAGCTGGCGTCCTCCAGAAATCATCTGCATTCCCTACAGAAGTAGATCTTTGATTCAGAACCAGGAGTTCACATTTACTTTGACTTTTCTGGAAAACACTAATAAAGCACAATTTGGAAACTTGTATCTGAATTCGTAGGAATAATATGAAAAATTGGTTAGTTTTCACAACACAAAAATAGAAGGGAAATAGATAAGAACGATGAATAGGACAACCGGTCCTTAGCTGATAAGGTTTTACAGTCTAGTACCAGTAGTTTTGCTCTCCTCTTCTGTCCATAAGACAGTACTGACACTCTGTCAGTTTAAATTAGCCTTTCATTCTGTAGTACTGTATTTATAGGTAAGGGAATGGGACTAGCTATAAACTCTTCATTGAAAATTTGTAATATATAGAAAAGTCCCCAACATTTCAATTCTGACAAGTATTGTCGACCTAGAGATCCCGAAAAATCTCCTGATACAAAATACCTAGAAATGCCAGATAGAATATGATATTCTCTTAAGTGTACAGAGTTCAAAATCAACCGATGATATCAGTTGCTACAACTGGACTAACCTGGACTAACCTTGCGATCAAAAAGCTAGGGCTGTGTTAGGCATGATGAAAAGAAATAAGGTTTTGGACAACTTCAAATTGGTGAGTTGGAACAGCATAAAATTCAGATACTCTCAGAACTCCACCATCACTATTCAGAAAAATTAAGCAACTTGGCAAAAGGAGATGAAGGAACTCATCTGTTTGGCCTTTGCTCTGAATGGGGAGTAAAAGTTTTCTTCGTAAATCCAAAATATCAAGACTATTTTCACGTGGGTTTGAAATTTGAATTTTCCAGAAAATACACATACAAAGGTACATACAAGAGTCCATGCTAGAAAATTATGACACAGCAGTCTCTGGGAGGCAGTCTCTGCCCAGGAACTTTGGTAGGACTGAAGCCTACCTCTTTTCACTCCTCATTGGAAGACCTCAGAGAATGCCTGATGAACATGGATTTGCAATCTAAATTTATATCTAGTATGTCTCATTGATTTTCCAGGAGAAAATAATGCTTAAAATTATAAAGGAAGACTATTATGGAAAAGGAAGGATGAATAAATGGATAGATGAGAAGAAGATAGGAAAGAAGGAAGGGAGGGAGGAAGTCATATTACTCATAATAATATTGACTAAAGATAAAAGAGGGCATTCGAGTAGAGCCTTATTAAGAGAAATTTGATAGCATTTATCAAAATTTAAGTTGCATGTAGCCTTAAATGTGACCACTTTAAAATAGCACTCCCTCAGTTTTCTCTTTCCCTTTTTGCACTTTTTTTCTTCATAGCACTTAATCATAACCAGGCATATGATTTAAACATAAATTTATTAGTAATATTATAAATATTTTTAATCTAGTACTTTATGCTACAGTAAAATTTAGAAGTAACCTAATTGCCTAAAGACAGGAATTCCAGCACTGTGGTCATGCTATTCTACTAGGTACCAGGCACCTATATGTATTGATATGCAGAGACATAGAGGGCATGTTAAGTGAAAACAGGTCATAGAAAAACATAAATGTAGTAGGTGATATCATTTATGTGAGATATTATCCGACTCGAATTTTTTTTCAGAAAAAAAACTATACGTCTATAGATGTAGAAGAAAAGTTTTCAAAGGTGAAACCAAAATGCCAGGGTAATAACTTCTGGGGAAGATGGTAAAAAGGAGAAGGGAAGCTGTAAGTGTGTGTGTGTGTGTGTGTGTGTGTGTGTGTGTGTGTGGTGGGGGGGAGTTTCACTTACATTCTTTATGCTTCTGAATTTTTTAACATTAAATAAAGATACAGGGAATATAATTATAGAAAAGATTATTTCTAAAAAAATGTTTATAGAGTTTTTAGAAATAATTTTAATACCTCTGACATCTTAGTCTATACACAGTGAAACATTTCTGGTTCACTTAACTGCAGTCCAAATTAATTGTTACCTAATTACTTAGATTTCTTTTTTCTTCCCAAGCAACCAGTTGCTATTCATTTCAATGATAGTTATATCACATGCAATTTTGCTTCTTGTTAGAGCAGAACAGGTGATTAAAAACTCAGATTTATCTATATGTGTATTTATGTGTCTATATGTCTATTTATTGATAAACTGATAAACTTACCATCTTACCATCTATCAAATAAACTTACCATCTATCAAATATCTATCCATGTCCACGTGTCCAATAGATAAACTGATAAATCTATCCTCTATCTATCAAAATATCTACCCAACAAACTCTATTTGTTTGCAGTTCTTCTCCAATCATGGAACTACCTGCTTTAAATTCTTTTAAAAGAAGCCCACTTAGGCTTCTTTTAAAAATTGATTAAGAGAGGGATGTCTGGGTGGCTCAGTGATTAAGCCTTCAGCTCAGGGAGTGATCCTGGAAACTCAGGATAGAGTCCCACATTGGGCTCCCTGCAGAGAACCTGCTTCTTCCTCTGCCTATGTCTCTGCCTTTCTCTCTGTGTCTCTCATGAATAAATAAATAAAATCTTTAAGAAATAAATAAATAAATAAAAATTGACTAAGTGAATATGACACCTAAAGCACAAGCAACAAAATAAAAAATAAGCAAATGGGACTATATCAAATTAAAAGCTATGCACAGTAAAAGAAACCTTCAACAAAATGAAAAGACAACCTACGGAAGGGGAAAAAAATTGCAAATCATGCTTCTGCTAAAGGGTTAATACCTAAAATATATAAAAAACCTGTACAATTTGATAGCGAAAAACCCCAAATGATACAATTTAAAATGGGCAAAAAATTATTTTTCCAAAGAAGATATAGTAATCGACAACAGTTACATGAAAGGTGTTCAACATTACTACTCATAAGGAAAATGCAAATCAAAACCACAATGAGATATCACCACACATCTGTTAGAATGGCCATCTTCAAAAAGCAAGAGATAAATGCTAGCAAGAGTGGGAAGACAAGAGAAACTTAGTGAGATTATAAAATGGTGTGGCCACTATGGAAAACAGCATTGAAGTTCTTCCAAAAATTAAAAATAAAAATTCATTAAAATATGAAGTCTTTAAAAATATGTAATTAAAAATATAACGCAGCAATATATCTGAAGGAAAGGAAAATACTATGTCAAAGGGATATCAGCACCCCATGTATATAGCAGCATTATTTACAGTAGCCAAGACATGGGAATAGCCTCTGTATGTCAATGAGGAATGGATAAAGAAGTTGTGATATATATATATATATATATATATATATATATATATAGATCACAAATATTATATATATATTACAAATGCTATATATATACAATATATAATGGGTATGTATTTATAATGGATACATATGTATAATGGAGATGTGTATATATATATAATGGAGATATATATGTGTATATATATAAAATCAATATCACTGAAAAAAATAAAATAAAATCAGTATTATTCAGCCTTAAGAATAATATATATATAATATATAATGGATATATATATATATATATATATATAATCAGTATTATTCAGCCTAAAGAAAAAAGGAAATCCTGCCATTTGCAACAATGTGGAAGGATCTTGAGCACATCATACAAAGTGGAAATAAATGAGACAGAGAAAGACAAAGATGGTATGAAATCACTTAAATGCTAGAAAAAATATCTTAAGAAACTTATAGAAAAAGAGATCAGAGTTATTGTTACCAGAAGCGAGGGATGGAAAAAGTAGGAATTGGAGGAAAGTGGTGACAAAATGGTCCCATTTTGTGGTATGTCAATGAATCAGATATCTATAACTAGACATTTGCAACTACCAGGATATTCCAATTTTCAAAAAAAAACATCTCAAATCTAATTCCCTGCCATTCTCTACCCACCATTCTCTTCACATTGGTGCTGAGACTCTAGGATTCCAACTCTTACCCTCTTCCTGCTAGCTCTGACAGTGCTGCATGGGCTCAACCATGAGTTCTTAGGTAAGAAGTCCTCCTCTTCAAGTCTGAATCTGTTCAGCTGAAAAGAATCAAAATTACTCTTCATTTCTTTCCTCTAGACATCATCATCATTTATATGATTAGCACTTTGGTTTGCTACTTTTTTGAGGAACGCTGACACTTAGATCTAACTTATAATATCTTCCATCCAATCCTCAAATAATCACTTTTCCTCCCCCCTTATAGAAAAATAAGGTTAAGAAATCAAAGAAAAAAGAAGTCTGCATTCCTTTGATCGGTGTGTATTTTATATATAACCCTGTGCTATATTGCTCACAATGGGAGAAAAAAACTGATGAGTGAATTATTAATTTAGCCTATCCCAATACCTTCTCTTCATTAACAAATTAATTAAGTAAACAAATATGTATTAATATCTATGACATGTTAAGCTGTGTGCCAGGTGTGGGGCTACCCCACTGACTAAAGTAGACCAAGGCTCTGCTCCCCAGGAGCTGACATTCTTGGAAAAGAGAAATGACACATGGACTCTGAAGACTGGCTCTCTCCATCTCACCATGCAGTAGTTTCTCAGGAAATGTCTACCTTTCCATTGCTTGTGATGCCTGCAGTAGCTGCTGGCTCTGAATTAAACACAGACAAAAAAATATTAAATATATGGTCCTGTATTAAAAATAGGTATTATTTTCTCTCATATACAACCTTTGGTTATTTCTAATTAAGGTAAAATACACGTAAAATTTACCATTTACCATTTTTTTCCATTACCATTTTTAAGTGTACAGTTCAATCGTGTTAAGTACATTCATATTTTTGAGTAAGCAATCTCCATAATTCTTTGCACCTTTCAAAATTGAAGATCTATGCCCTTTGAACAACTCCCCATTTTTCCGTTCTTTCAGCCCCTGACGACTACTTTCTGTCTCCATGAATTGTGTCTCATATAAGTGGATTCAGTATCTTTCTGTGATTGGCTTGTTTTAACTTTGCATAATATCCTCTAGGTTCATCCATATTGTAGCATCCATCAGAATAATACTACATTATATGTATATAACACATTTTGTTTGCCCATTCATCTGTAAATGAACAGTTGAGTTGCTCTACCTTTTAGCTATTCTACCTTTTAGCTATTAAGTAAACATCTCTTTGAGATCCTTGTTTCAATTTGTTTGGATACATACCCAGAAATGGAATAGTTAACCATAGGGTAATATGATTCCCCTTTATTTTCATGAGCTCAATCCTCAACGTCTTTGCATGACTCTATCCTTTTGCCATTTCTATCAACACCTTAAATAAAAAACCTTCCTGAGAAAGGCCTATCCTTCTTAGTCTAACGGAAGATAGTTATCCACTCATTTTTTTTATTTTTTTTATTTATTCATGACAGAGAGAGAGAGAGAGGCAGAGACACAGGCAGAGGGAGAGAGGCAGGCTCCATGCAGGGAGCCTGACGTGGGACTCGACCCTGGGACTCTAGGATCACACCCTGGGCTGAAGGCAGCACTAAACCGCTGAGCCACCCAGGCTGTCCCCATTCATTCTTTGTAACAGTAACTTATTTTAAGTATCTACATAGCACTGACTGACCACTGTCATAAATTTATTTGTGTGTGTGTGTGTGTGTAAGAATTTTGTTCATTTATATTAAATTTATTTTTAACTCATAAATTGTATTTAAACTTAAAGTTAAAATTTCAATTAAAATTTAAGATCCATGCTGTCTTTTTTAATTCACTGCTATGTGCTCAGTGCCATGAGCTATATAATCTATAATAAATGCTTACTGAATTTGATCAATTATGGAGTACGAAGGAGTGAGTAATAGGGTAAAAAAAAAATCCAGATAACTGTACCAACTCTTCTCTCTTAACTTTGGTTATGCAGACACAGCTTTAATTTTTCTGACTTTAGAAGTGTAATGATAGACTAGTGACTTTACAAATCTCATAAAATTAGTCCATAGATGAAAAATAAAGGCCACAGTCAAAGTAATGGGTCATGTCCAGCTTTAATAGAAATGATTGAATGTGTCCATTCTGTGGTGGTTTTTATCTCTCTTTTATATTTGAAAATACATGGAGTATTACAATAGGGTAGAGAATGGTTTCAATTGTTGAGCTAAAAGCTAGTTTTTTACTCTGTGATTCCTCATTTCATCACAATGACACAACATAAAGTTCAGAGCATATAATGGGGTGAGAAGAAGAAAGTCTTCCAAATAACCTGGCAGGCATATCTTTCAATTTAATTCACCTGTCAGCCCAGCAGTGGTGACTGAACCCATTACTGGCAGCCGGGTACCATAGCTTCTTTCAGACTCTTCCTTCCTTCCTGTCTGCATAGAACAGGTCACCAAATCACTCCACTGTCTCTGGGCATTCTTTTTGAGATTTTTAGAGCAAAAAAATCTCGATCAGAACAAAGTGGTATGTCACATTTCTCCTTTTTGATAAGGAGAGGTATTTAATCTTTGTAGCATTGAAAAATAATCTTTTTAATTCAAATACTTTATCAATGTTATTATAAATGAGAGGCAATCTACCTATGCTTGTATCATTCATCATAATGAAAAAAAATCATCTCATTTATTTTACTTCACAAGGCAGAAAGAAATAAAACAAAGGAGAGAGAAAGAGAGGGGGGGGAAAGGTTACAGGGAAAGGGAACAATATTTCCGAACCCTCTGGTCTCTTTTCTCTAGGTCATACATTGGGTTTAATGTTCCTGGCTGGCTACCGTGGTACCATATGTAGACGCTCTGCTTATTCCTATGTATGCAATAAACATGCCCAAGGATAGAAGAAAACCAATACTGTGGCTTGAGTGTTCAAAGATAATTTTTTTGAAGAAGGTAAAGTCACAACTCTCGTACAGTTATAAAAATGATCACATATTAAAGATTTTTATATCACTCATTAATGAAGAAACTGGTGAGGTGTTACCACCAGTTCAAAGGGGAGTCCAAGGACAGATACATTTATGGATAGAAATAGTGAAACGAGTGTAGGAATGGAGGCAAATCCGTTATTTCCTGGGAGGAAGGGGTTCTTCCTCCACCAGTGGGATTAATTTGCATGTCTATAGACAAGAATTATTTTGCGGTGCTCCCAGTTATCTACAACTTTCAGAGCTATAAAATAGCTACCGCGTAATTAGGATCAGATAACCCAGAAGGGTGTGCTGCAGACAATGCACACGTTTGTCCCTACGTGGATAAAAGGCATATTCTTCAGGACTGCTTGCCCCTTCCTTGCTTCTTCCAATGCCTTGTGAATACAAGCACCACCAGGAAACAACTCGCAGACAGCTATTGAGCAGTGTCCCACGATTATTTGGAGCCAAACCAACATACAAATAGCCATTTTAATATGAAATTTTGAGATGTAAAATATTTATAAACAAAAGACGTACATGTATTTTATTCTCATTTTAGCTAATGGAAGAGACAGTTTGTACAGAAGGCCTCAACCTGCCTTCCTCAGTTCCTAACACATTAATCTTTGGGTGTATGGGACTTGGAGATCCTTTTATAGGTGAGAACACAGAAGCTTGGAAACGTTAAGAAAGAGGCCTAAGTCACATGTTATTTGGTAGTAAACCCAGTTCTCCTGACCCCAGAAATCAGTTTTCCATTTCTCTGAATGCGAGGCACGCATGAGCATTATTTGACATTCCACGTGAGAGCTCGGCCGTGGCAGTCATCACCCTGAGTGTGATCCAGGAGTGAACAAATATTCATCTTGTGCCTCCCTTTGACTGGAAGTTTTCCTCAAGGAGCATGACGTCAGGCACAGGCCAGGAGAGAGAAATGATTACTTCATTCTTCATGAAATGCTGATTCAGGACTCTTGCCAGTATTACTTAAAGTAAGTCGTGCAAAGTGCGAGCGCTTAGTACGGTGCTTGGCACATAGTGAACACCCAACGTCAGTTAATGGAGTGAAAACAAGAAGTTACTAGTATTAAAAATATAATAAGGGACACCTGGGCGGCTCAGTGGTTGAGCATCTGCCTTCAGCTCAGGTCGTGATCCGGGGGTCCTGGGATCCAGTCCCACATGGGGCTCCCTGCAGGGAGCCTGCTTCTCCCTCTGCCTCTCTGTGTCTCTCATGAATAAATAAATAAATAATCTTTAAAAATATATAATAAGAAGGAATCTTATGTTGAGGGTTTTTTTTCTTTTTTCCCACAGTGCTCTCAATCTTTATGACTTGTGTGGACCATCTTCAGGATACAAGGAAGGTTTAGTCTATACAACATCTTAGCTTTGTTCTAATTCTGTAATGTTTATATCTTATACTCTACAGTTTGGTTACATGTTTCTTACAGATGGAAGTTTGTAGGTTGGCTGGTTGCATGCAAAGAAGGCCTGTGCATATCCCTGGAAATATGTCAGTGTTCCACAGAGAGGTTATGAAAGGCTGCCAGAAGTCAGATGTTCCCAATGACATCCTGTTCTCCTACCTGGTGGATAGGCTCTTTCAGTCACCTTATCGGGACATGAACCACGAACAATAACTGGGACGCACACACCGCAGTGGTCATTGTGTGATTCAAACATAAATTCAGATCATCCATTCTGCCAAAGAATTTCTATGCTGATCTCTATAAATGAAATTGAACACCGCTTTCTTAAAAGAGAAGTATGAGCTGCCAGAGGCACAATCCATCTGTAGCATCCAGCAGGAAAAAAAAAAAGGATATATATGCCTATTTTTAACTTGTTATAATTAGTACCCCAATGACCAGAGCTATTGAAGTCAGTTGGTCCAGATTTTTCTACTAAGCCTACAAAATGGGCTTTTGTCCAAAAAGATTTCTATATTACTATGAAAATTAAGGGGAAGAAAATAAGAGTCACTTTTCAAATATATTTTTTGTTGTTGTTCAAATGTAAAATAATAAAGTAACCTGTTTTGTTGTTAGGATCTCCATTTCCTTTTTTTTTTTTTTTTTTTTTAACGAAAATGCTTCCGGATTTTGCAGTCATGCTGGAATCGGGTCCACTGAAACCATTTCAGTGCTGTAGTAAATAGTGAGTAATTTTGTTAGTTCCTCAGACTGAAAGTATTGTTTTTTTCCAGACCTCTCTATCTCCATAAATTAAAATTCATTTCATTCAGATAAAACAATGTTCTCTATTAGAAAATTCCTGGTTTTTCTTAATGTCTTTAATATCTACCACACGATGACTGTATTAGACACAATACAATATGCAGAATATATTCTCATCAATCCTAAGAGATTTACAACCTAAAAGTAAAAACATAAATAAATCTCTTCTATTTGATATGTTTTCCAAGATACTAAGGAAAAATTTTTTTAGGGTGAGCTCCATTTAGAGACTAAAGGAAATGGTGTAAAAGGAGAGAACAAAAACCCATTCAGGGCAGGTAGGGCTTTTCTCAACATGAACACGATCTCGTTCATTTGAGGACTGATTGGCTTCAGTAAATAAGATGAGGAAAATAGTTTGTGAGACACAACAAAAGAAACATGGTTACTTACCACTGAGTGGTTCCAGAAGACCAACCAGTCTTGTTCCCATACCACACCCACAACCACTGTAGGACTGGCTGATGATGAGAAGAGAGAGAAGGCTACAAAAAAGAAGACAATCTCATGCAACCAACAGAGAGTTTAAGAACTGAAATGAAAAGCCAGCTACTGGAATACAATAATTCTTAAAAACAGAGATGATTTGGGAAGAAAAATAATTATTCAAGATTATGCATTGCCATTAGGTCAAGAACAATAAAAGCTCTTTAATTTAACTTAATTTAAATATACTGTGTACTAAAAAATGTACACAGCACACAATGCTTTATTTAATCTTCCTATGTGCCTCTACCACCTACTCCTTAAAACGGAAATCAATTTTATTTTTTCCTTAAGGTGGAAACATGGGGCATGGAGATGAAGAACAGATGAGTATACACTTTTGTCATTATGATAAACTTTGTAATTAAATTTAATTAAGGCTCATTAGCCACCAAAGGAGAATAAGAAAAAAAAATATATCCAGACATGCAAAATTTCCTTTAGACATATTTTAGAACCAAAGGACATATTTTCATTAAAAGCTAATCTACTTTATCAAGTAATTGGAAGTGTTCTTCATAATTATGTTGCGTTGATCGTGAAAATGTCATAAGATATTAACCAAAGATAGCCATCATCTCACATTACCCCAACACAAGAGCTACAGAAGGCATAAAACAAAACAAAACAAAATGATGTTTTAGTTTTCTTAAAACAAAAATATTATTTTTTCACTGATTTCCTTGATATACGATAACAGATATCAGGCAATCCAGTTTTTAACTTTATTGAAGAACACTTGATATAAATGATTGATGAGTTATACAGCAATGCCTACTGTGTAACCGCTGTCTCAATCAATATAGGAATTTCTTCCAGCCCCCAAGTTCCCTTATCTGTTTCGAATCCAAATGACTCCTATTTCCCTCTCCATACAATCACTAGCCTGATTTCAATTATTACAGATTAGTCTTGTCTGTTTTATAATTCATACCATGGAATTTACAGTAGGTACTCTTATCCATCTGGCCACTCTCAGGATGGTTTTGTGATTCCTCCATATTGTTGCATACATTCATGATTAATATATTTTCATAGCTAAGTAGTATCACATACTATAAGTATACTGTAGTTTGTTTATCCATTGATTTCTTGATTGACATGACAGGTGTTTTTTTTTTTTTTACATGCCTATGAATGTTTATTCAAGACTTCTTGTGGATATATGTTTCTACATCTTTTGGGTAAATAAGTAAGAGTATAATTTGGGATGCCTGGGTTTGGTGCCTGTCTTCAGCCCAGGGCGTGATCCTGGTGTCCCGGGATCGAGTCCCATGTCAGGCTCCCTACATGGAGCCTGCTTCTCCCTCTGCCTCTCTCTCTCTCTCTCTCTCTGTCCCTCATGAATAAATAAATAAAATATTTTTAAAAAATAAGTAAGAGTATAATTTCTTAGTCATATGGTAAATGTAGGCTCAACTTTATAAGCTACAAATAGCTCTCCAAAGTGTACAATTTTATTAACTCTCCCTCAATGTATGAGTTCTAGTAATTCCTCATCCCTGCCAAAAGTCGATACTGTTTATATTTTTAAATTTTAGCCATTTTAGTGGGTGTTGCATGGTAATTTTAATTTAATAAATATGCTGAGAATCATTTATGTGCTTAATGATCATCTGGATAGCTTATTTTATAAAATACATTCTTAATCTTTGACTCATTATTATATGTTTTTGTCTTCTTGTTTTTTGAACTTTCAAAGTTTTTTATATATCTGGATACAAAACTATAAAAGGATATATGTGCTGAAAAAGTCTAACAAAACAACTTTCTATCAGTTTCCTGATGATTTTTGTTGAAGAAACATGTTTAACTTCGATGGTCACTTTATCCATATTTTCTTTTTTGTTGTTGTTACTTTTTCCCTTTTTCCCTTTATTTTTTCATTGATTTCTGACCTTTGTTAATATCTACCTTCTACTTATCTTGATTTAATTTGCTTATTCCCCCCTAGCTTCCTATATTGGAGGCTGAGATTGTCAATAAAAGAATCTTCCTTTATTTTAATAGAAGCATTTAAATTTACAATATTTTTTTCTGACACCTACTTATCTTCACCACACAAATTTGATAATATGTGTTTCTATTTTCATTTGGGTAAAGAATGTTTTCTAATTTCCCCTGTAATTATTTATAAATCTGTTGTTTCACTTCAAATTATTTAGAGATATCTTTCAGTAACCGATTCCAAATTGAATTCATTTGTGGTTGGAGAATATATTCTATGTGATTTCTATTATTTTTTACATTTCTTGAAGCCTGCGCCCCTTCAATGAAAGAGTTTTTTAAGGGGCTTTGTCTTCACTAAAATCATCGTTCACATTTTTTCTGTGAATACTTTCTCTGATGGGATCTATAATGATACATATCTCTTTGAAGCTGTCTCAAATGGTGACTGTTTTCTCCCTCAGAATACAAGTCCTGGAGATGGGGCATTTTTTCTTCTTTTCCCATGTTGCCACAGTCTTTACTCAAAAGTTTTCTTAGCTTTGAATCTCACTCCAGACCCAAGCATTCACTGCCCTCCACATTGTAGCCGCCTGCTAATCCTCCAGGGACTAATGACACTCCATAAGTGCATGAGTACCTGGTTTGTGGGTAACTCTTTCCAACACTATTCTTGTTGGTGGTCATGACTGGTGATCACAATGTTCACACAGATTATTTTCCCAATGCCCTAATCCTCTTGGATCCTTGACTTCTCCCCCTCCTATGAACTGAGTCTCTACTCAAGTGTTCAGCTTCACACTCCCACAGCCAACCTGTTGTCATTATTGTCCTTAACTGTGAAATCCCCACAACTTCACTTTCAAATGTCTCACCTCCTTGTCTCTTTTTCATTGTCTCTATTAACCCAACTTCAACAATCCTTCGCCTCCATTTTCACCTCGATCCCATTAATCTTACCATTTTGACTGTTCCTCATCCTCTTTGTGTCCTCATTACTTCTCATGTAAATTATATCCCATGGTACATCATTATTATTATGCCCTCACCTCCCTTGTCTTTCTCTATTGGTTTAACACACTCTTGTGGCACCATAACAAGCCTTGTTAGATCTGACTCTACTCTCATGCCTGCACTGCACTGGTGCAGCCAGGAAAAACTGGAAGGAGAAAACACATGCACGTAGACAAAACTGAAATCTTTCATTACTTAACATACACAGGCCCTTAATATAACCTGACAATCATACTATATTTTCCCTGCTCCTACTCTTTTCTATTCTTCCAAACAATTATTTCATGCTTCTCTCTCTCCTCTTGAAGCTCTAGCACCTCTTCTTCCATCCACTCTCAGATAACTACCTTCCTTCCTATATCACCCAAAGAATTGAAAGCAATTCCCCTTTATATGTGTCCTCTTATCTACATCAGGAACCACACACTAAGGCATCTAGATTGTCAGAATGGACGACGTTGCTCTGTTCCTAGTTAAGGCCAGCACCTCTACTGTGTGTCAGCTCTGAGACACTCTTCTCTACTCAAAAAGGTAGAGAGTATACCACTGCCATTATTTCTGTCTAAGTTACCATCATTTCTCACTATAACCTTCTGAGGAGTCTCCTGTTCTTGCTGTTGACTTCTTTCATACTTTTCAACCCTGCATTCAGAGTAATCCTGTTAAATGTAATACAGATTGTGTTATTCTTTCGTCAAAACCATTTAATAGGTCCTTATGTCATTCAATAAGAGAGGCAAAATTCCCATTCTTATGAGATTTATGGTGACATCCTAGATGTTTTATGCCCCTCCTTGTAACACTGTCCCCATTCTGACTTCACTACTCTCCCCCAACGCTTTCTTTCTGTTCTTCAAACATATAAGGAATACTCCTGTTCAGTACCTTAGAGTTTATTTTCACTCTTCCTAGAAAGTTCTTTCCCTACATATACAGCTTGGCTAGGTCCCTCATTGTCTTAGATGTTTACTCAAATTTTACCTTCTCTAGTAGGTCGACTAATAATCTCCCCATGCTGCCAAGATACCAATGTCATAATCTCTAGAACCTGTGAATATTTTTCCTTACATAGGAATAGCAACTTTGAAAATATAATTAAGAATCTTGAGGTAGAGAGATTATCCTGGATTATCCAGATAGGTCCAGTCTAATCACAAGTGTCCTTAAAAGAGGTCATAAGGATCTGAATAAGTTTTGGGATATGAGACAATAGAAGCAAGAGGTTGCAGGGATATGAGGAAGGAGGTAAAAGCCAAGGAATGCAGCCAACTTCTAGAAGCTGAAAACATGAAGAAACCAATTCTCCCATTAAGGCAAAGAGGGAACCCAGCCCTGCCAAGAAATTGATTTTAGACAACTGACCTCTAGAACTGTAAGAATAAATTTGTGTTATTTTAAGCCACTAATATCTTGCTCATTTGTCATAGCAATGATAGGAAACAAATATACCTTCTCACTGAAGGCTTCCTTGGCCATCTTGTCTAAAGTTGTAATGGCTACTTGTTCAGCTTATTTTTCTTCTTAGCCTTAGAATATGTGCCTCATAGTGTTGACTTTTTTTCAACTATGTAGTAATATATTTTCAGTCACCTCCTCTACTATATGAGTTCCATAAAAATGGACATTGGGGTCTATATTTTAGTCACTTCCTTTACTGTAATACCTAGAACACATCAAACACGTATTAGGTGCTCGATGAGAATTTGCTGAAAATAGTAAATTTAAAAATGAGTTTAGACTTTTTGTTTCTCTCTAATCAGTGATTTCTATTCTTTCAATGATTGTATGTATGAATTTTCTGTGCTAGTACAATGTACTTTAAAGTAAATGTGTGTGTGTGTGTGTGTGTGCATACTCTAGTAGCATATTTGTATTTAACTGTTAGTAGGATGATAAATGGGTAGGACCATATGGTGATTTTAATGCATAATCAATAGGATCCACATGACTAGACCAAACATTTTACATTTCATATCTGCTTATTTCTGCCATGGAAATGATGAGTAAAATTAGCTATGATGCTTAATTAAAACAACTTAAACAATAGAAGATACACAATGACAAAATTAAGAACAAATGGAATTGTCTTAATTTTTTAAAAGATTTTATTTATTTATTCAGGAGAGACAGACAGAGAGAGAGAGAGAGAGAGAGAGACAGGCAGAGACACAGGCAGAGGGAGAAGCAGGCTCCATGCAGGGAGCCTGACATGGGATCGATCCCGGGTCTCTAGGATCACACCTTGAGTGGAAGACAGACACTCAACACTGAGCCACTCAGGCGTCCCACGTTGTTTTTTATTTTATTTCTACATATTACTTCTTAAATATGGTGGACAATGTAGTAAAGTGATCTTAATGCCTGTTTCACTTTCTATACATACTCCTTGCTCTTAGCACATAACTGTAGGTCCTTCCTACTAGCTTCTAGCCACAAATACACCATAGCTTTTATAAAAGAATGTATCACCTCTTAAACATCATAGTAGAATGCTAATGTCTTAGATTTTGACCTTAAGCAAATACAAAACTACAAGCTCTCCTTTTATTTGTATCTGTAGAGCACCAGGATAGAGGACCAAAACTGTCTTTGAAATAAAGCAGACACCGTAAATAAAAACAGACTTAGGTTTTATCTTTTACACACATAAAAAAATACACAAAGTAACTTGTGCAACTGAGCATTATTTTAGTATAAAGAACTTAAAAAAATTCCTACTTCGATGCTTCATGGAATGAATTCTTACCAGCTTGAATTCTCAATCAGCTTGTTAGTTATCCAGTATCTGTAGCATATTTAGACTCATTATGCCATGCTACAAGGAGTACCTCATTTTGAGGAAGAAATGTCCTTAGTGATATTTTTATTTACAGCCTATAATGTAGGAATTGATTGAGGGAAATATTCCTTTTTATTAGAGAATTAGAAACTTTAGCAATTCTTTTCCACTCCTGCCTCCAGAGTTGACTTGGCAGTTTACAATAAGTCAACTTATTTTATTCATATTTAAAATATATTGATAATTATGAGAAAGGGGATTTCATTCTGTTAATCCTATGAATTGGGACCTCCAAGAGGACTCAATGGGGTTAAAATGAAAGCTGTTTTGAGTCCTTTCTTTCCAACATACAAAAGATAAACACCGTTTCCTTGTCACTGTAATTTTACTGAGTAGGTGTGGCTTCAGAGCATGGAGTGGGAAAAAATAAGCAATTGCCATAAATTAGGGTTGAGATGCTTACATCACATCAGTGGCCAAATAAAACTTCTCTGTTGATAGAAAATTAGTGCCACTGATAGAATCATGATCAGAGGAGAAAAGAAGAAGAACATGCATTTCTCAGGAACTTTATGAAAAAAGTACCCATGTGCTCACTGAAAGAGTTTAATATGTATAAACAATAGGACATTTGAAACCAAACACTTACGAGTATTCCTTAACATACAACTAGTTCTCCTGATAAGCTACTTTACTGGAAAAGAGAAAAGTGTTATTATAGCCAGCAAGCATATACATAAATGTTTTTTAAATATTAATAATAATATTACATATATAAATGTCAACTTTGATCAAGTAACTCAAATCACATTACAGATTATGCTTCTTTAAAGTAACTAGCTGCACTATAGAGGTAAGGAAACTGAAAATAAGTAAATTAACTACTTATCCAAGGTCAATTTCATAGGTCAGGAATAGAGCCAGAACCAGACCCTATCCGTTAGAACAGATCAACTCTCCCACTTGAAGTTGGCATATTACACTGAAGGTAACATCATACGAGGATCTAATAAAGACTTTAAGCTATTATAGAAGAGTGGCTTCAGACAAAATTCGAATTGATTGAAAGTTTCCTCTGAAACTTGAATCAAAGCAAACTCCATCTTTTTTTCTGTACCTCTTCTCTTGTAGTGAAGGATCCAAAGATAGCACACAAATGGATGTTTCTCTGATACCTGTGGCTTATCAGTAAGAATAGAAGTAATGGAAATCTCATGAGAAAGCTGCTCTTAAAAGATTTCCAATCCAATTTTTGAACTCAAAGGCTTGAATTAGTATCAGATTAACATCCAAGTCTTTCAAAGTACATCTTCTAGGATTCAGTTATCAAGAGGATATCAGACACTGGAATTTAGGTTCAATTTTTTTGTGGCAAGAGGAGAGAAATAGGCAAATAAGCAGATTTTTAGTTTCTCTTTCTTTCTTTCTTCCTTTCTTTCTGCTTATACCCTCCTTTATAACTTTGATATCTTTATACCAATTTTCTACATGTAATTTATTTTTCCATTTACACTTTCATTGCCTCCTTTTAAAATAATTCCACACATGCATGTATATATGCATGCACAAACATACCTATGCACTGATTCTTAATATTCTGCTTAAGTAATGGTAACACAACAGATTGGCTTACATAAAAATTCTTTTAATGTGATACTTTACAACTGCCAATCCTATGAGGATTAGAGTCTAGAAATGTTCAGTTTCAGTATCATTCAGATTCATTTCAATGGAGGGACTCTCATTCCATAGTGCCCATGATACAGTTTATCTCCCATCCCTATCCTGTCTCTGATCCTCAGACTCATCATTAGAGATATGGTTGGGCCAGCTGCCAAATTCTTTCTCAAAATTCTTCTCCCAACTGTGGGCCAGGTACTTTTGGTGCAAACATCTATGAGGTGGGCAAGTGGCAAGGGTGTTACAGAGATGCATCCACCTCAATCTACCATGAAGAACTTGAAGCAAAAAAAAAAAAAGTGTATATATATATATATATATATATATATACACACACATGCATATATAATCATATATATCATATATATTATACATCTAATCACATATATATGATTTATATATATCATAGATATTATATATATAATCGTATATATATGATTTATAAGTCAGAGTGGAGGCCTTTTGGGAATTCATACATCACAGATGAAACTAAATACAGTGGATATTAATGAGAGAAACAGAGCCCAGTCTTTTTTTTTTTTTAAGAGGCCATAGGAGTATTCCATGAACAAGAATTCAACCTCAACCTACTTTCAGCAATGTATTCATCTGTGTCCTTTTAAAACCTTCTTTTTGAGGATAGTTCTCCTGCTGAGGTCTAGCGTCTGTAGAGGGTTAGCACTACCTTGAAGTTTTACACGGTAGCCCTGGGTGCTGTGTCAAATTCTAAAGACGAAAGTGTTTCACATCTCACTGTACAAATTGAGGCAAATGCTAATATGATATTATGTTCACATGTTTATTTTTATGCAACTAATATTTAATCTGTTTCAATTAAAATCAACCACGTGTTATTTGCCTGCAGATTGCACATATTTGAAAGCTGATGGCCATTATATGGAAAAACATTTGAAAACACATGGGTTTTATACAGTGCTGAGTCAAGTGTAATATAAACTGAGGATGGTCCCTGCTGTGTACTTGCAAATGCTTCTGCTATGGATAAGGCTGCTAATGCCAATGTAGGAGGGGAGGAAACAAAGGACACAGAGTGAAGATATGCATTTCTTGAGCGTATGTTTTTCTTTCTAAGGGAACTTTTAATATAATATGCCTCCAAAAACTAATAGATTCCAAGTTTCCTTATAAAGCCTTTCCACAAAAAAAAGAAATGGTCACTTTCCCTGAGAATATCTGGGTTCTTTCAATTGAGAAATGTCATTTAGCTGTGTTTGCCCAAAGCACTTGATTTAGTCAGTGCATCCATATATAAAACTACCTGGCATTTGCTTACTGCTATGAGATGCAAGACTTAGAAATTCCAAACCCTGTTGCAAAAACGGAGCTCTATTTTTATTTACTCTTAGGCAAGAAGCAGGGGTAACCCCTTTCAAAGGACACTTTGTCGACATGCTATCATATTTCTCTGATTCTCCTGCCTGTATCGTAGGATAGTAACTTCTAAATCGACTGATTCAATAGAGTTGGGAGGAATATCAAAGGATTCTTATTTGTAAGCTTCCCAGATGATTGAAGTTGATAATGAGCTAATTGGAAAACCTTTGTTTTACCTCAAAGATACTCCATGATGAGTAAACCACTGATTTTTAAATATATAGTCTAATATAGATATATATTGCCTTATATAGATATATATTAGATATATATTGCCTAATATATATGTAGTCTAATATATACATATATAGAGGATGAGCCAACTTGAGACATGTTTATAATTTTATATCCATCTCCCAAAGCACTATGCATCCTATAAAACCTCATTTTTATGAAGTTCCCGTGAAACTCAACCAGTGTGCTCGTCCAGTTGTGACTCTACAGAGTCTGCCTCCCCCTTCTCTCCCTAGTCCTTTATTTTCCAGAAGCCCTTTCATTGTTTTGCTTTTTCTCTTGGTGTTTTAAATTGAGTTTATCCCTCCACTACAGTTGTCTCCTCATATCCAAAGCACTCCTGTTTTAACTCCTCTAGTGAATTCAATAGTGGGACCTCTAAAAGATATACCCATATGCTAATCACCAGAATCTGTGAATGCCCCCTGAGTTGGAAAAGGGCCTTTAAAGACACAATTTAGTTAAAGATCTTGAGATGAGATCCTCCTGGATCACTTTAAGTCCAGTGATAAGTGTTCTTATAAGAGACCCAGAGAAGGCCATTTAAAGGCAATGGCAGAGATTGGAATGGCGTTTTCAGGAGCCAAGGAATACTTGGATACACCAGAAGCTGGAAGAGCAAACGAAGAGATTTCCTCTGGATCTTTTGAAGGGAGTGTGGCCCGTTGACACCTTTGTTTTAGACTTGTGGTCTCCAGAAATAGGAAAGATTAAGTCTCCATTGTTTTAAGCCACCAGGTCTGTGGTAATTTGTCATGGCAGCCATAGGAAGCTGGGACAGTCCCTTTTATTCTTTTCCTATCTAGCCCAAAACTCACCTACCTAACACACACACACACACACACACACACACTCATACACACACATACACATACACATTCAAACATACCTTTTTCTGTCTCATCCCTCTTTCTTCTTGGTCTTCTCTTCTGACAGTTGCATGCCATGAAACATAACAGCCTAAGTCATAAGCTATGGAGTAGAAGTCATAATACATCTCTATGGAGAACACAGAAGTCACAAATTAATTTGGGTTCCTTAAGGGTAGGGACTGAATGTTCTCATCTTGGGATTGCTCACACCTAGGATAAATGCGGGCACATGATTGTTGTTTTATAAATATTTTTATTAGTAACTTCTTACATTAGATAAATTAAATTCCAGTATTTCCAACCTCTAAAGTATGTGAAAATTCTTTAAACTCAAATTCCACTTAGATATATTTTCATCTATTTCCTTACTCTCTTCAAATTTAACCCTGGTCCTCAAACACCAGTATTCAGATGAGAAAATAAAAATAAAAATAATAATAATAAATAATGATAACAGAGTGTCATATCAAAACTAATATTTTATTTGCATTTTAGGACAAATAAACTTGGGGAATTTCATCTGGGAGCTTAACTACTACATATATTATTGGCATTAAAATATACTCCTCAGTCCAATAAATGTATCTCAAAGTAATTCTTAGAACATAATAGATTTATGAGCCCGAGGCTATTCTTAGTTTTGGGTAAGCCCAGCATTAGTTTCGCATGTTGGAGATGTTTATCTCTTGCTATTTCTTTGTGATAAACTCAGAAGGCAGATTTTACTCAAGGAAACTATTGTGATGGGTGTATAGCAGGGCTATGCATACCCCCTGCAAGGGATTTTGTGGTAGGGAAGAGGGATTGGGCTTGACTCCGAACATAACAAGGGACAATGGGAATTCATAATCAAGTAGCAGGATCACGATGGATAGAAAATTACTAAAAGGAAACACTGGGGATAAAGGGAGATTCTGGCTAAACTCATCTAATGGATTCTTGACAAAGTCAGGTTGGGGTGACCAGATATCACTGGGGAATGCTGAGGGTAAGAGACTTGATCATCAGATCCCCAGGTTAATTGGATATCAATGTCGGGGACTGCCTAAGTTGACTTAGGAGGATTCTTGCTAACATTAGACAATGCAGAGATGAACATGGAAGACCAAAAATCAAGGCTTAGTTGAGAAGAGAGTTCAGAAGAACCAGAGTAGAGGTGGGACAGGAGAGAATATTAATCAGGACCGATAATATTAAAAGATAATCTTCTAAGGATGCCTGGGTAGCTCAGTGGGTTGAACATCTGATTCTTGGTTTCAGCTCAGGTCTTGATCTCAGGGTCATGGGATCAAGCTATGCATCATGCTCTCTGCAGAGCTCCCTGGAGGTCTGCTTGAGATTCTCTCTCTCCCTCGTCCTCTTCCTCTTCCTCTCTTCCTCTTCCTCTTCCCCTCTCTACTCCTCTCTCTCTCTCTCTCTCTCTCTCTCTCTCAAAATAGATAGATCCTTGAAAAAGAGAGAGTAAGAATCTTCTAATAATAACATCATTACCATCAGCTTCTTATTGGTGATTTTATACTGAAAAAACTTACGCCCTATCTTTCTTCTAATCCAAGACAGTGCTATTCCTTTCCTTTATGAAAAGTATTAATATATATTCTTTATTTCCTTTTTCTTTAGCCTTCACTTTATGATTGCCTCATTTTCTCTCATGACTTCTTATGTTTTCTATTACAAGGCAACAAGTACTTAGCTTTTCCTCGTTAGTCTTCTTTAATACTCTTTGCTTCTCATTAACTTTACTATCTAGATTACCGACTTTCCTATGGCCTTTGTTTCTGTGCATTATTTTGATTTCTAGACCACAGTATTTGCCTTTCTCTTCAAAGCCTCACACTGTTTAACTTTCCCTTCATGTTGTTTAGTTGGCTGAAATCCTAAAATTCAGTGCTAAAACTTCCTGCTGCTCATCTCCCTTTGGTCTTAATGTCTACAGAAGACCTTTCTGTCTTTCATTTACTAAGAAAGTTTCTTACTAGAGTTCTCTAGCCTGTGGCTTTGTGTACACTCTGACTACACAGTATGCTGCAAGCATTAAAACCCCATTTGTTGGCAATCTCCAGATGAGGGAGAGGTGGGATGTTGGGATGCTGGGAACACCCAGGAGACAATAATTTCCTAGGTTGGAACAGGGATGGGTTCCTGAACAAGTTATAGGTATGGACTAAATTGATTTTCCTTATCTAGAATATAGTTGATAATAATACCCTCGCAAAGATCCTGCATAGGGATGCATTTTAAAAAAGAAGTGACTGTGAAAAATATTCAGAGAAAAGAATCAATATATTCAGTATTGTGAGGGTTGATACCAAAGAGAATTTAGAGAAGAAATTAGGCAATGAATAGAAGTGCAACATGCTGAGTGTTATTGAGGTTATTCTTTAATTTTCATGTACTTTTCATGTTGTGTGCCCTTTCTTGTGGCTCACACAGTGAAATTCACTAAAGAAATGGACTTGGCATTTGGTCATTCTGCTGATTCCCATCCATCCATTCATTCAACAACATTATTACTTTTGATGTGCTCTGTGCTTGAAATACCATGATGAGCTACATACAGATGGAAGCAAAGGTAATTATTGGTTCTGCTCTCATAGCATTTAAAATAGAACATCAAATAACTACCAAAATAATATAAATTTTCAAGTGTGTTCACTGTTCCCAAATGAAATGTAAATAGTGTTATACAGACCTATACTGGGGAGAGTTGACATATTTGGAAAGATCAGAAAAGGTTCAGCTGAGATGCCATGAGTGGCAGAGGGGACTGTCAGACTGTCGGACTGTCAGACAAAGGTAAAGTAAGCAGCTGCCAGGTGGTCAGAAGACCCACTAAGGCTGCCATGACTGAATTTTCAACACAAAAGTATAATTCTGGCTGCAATATTGTGGTGGTCAATTTTGTCTGTCACCTTGGCTGGGACACAGTGCCTAGGTATGTGGTCAAATATTCTGGATGTTTCTATGAGGGTGGTTTTCTCTGTTTTTTGTTTGTTTGTTTGTTGTTTTTTTAATGAGGGTGTTTTTGGATGAGATTAACAGTTAAATCAATAGACTTTGAGTAGAGCAGATTGTTCTCCATAAGATTAGAGGGCCTCATCTAATCAGTTGAAGGCCTGAATAGACAAAAGACTGACCTCTGCCACACAGGAAGAAACTCTGACAGCACACAATCTTCAGACTTGAACTGAAGCTTTGGCTCCTCTTTAGGTCGGCGAAAAATCAAGAAGATTTTGGTCTCATGAATCCATTCCTCCAATCCCTGGGTGGCTCAGCAGTTTAGAGCCTGCCTTTGGCCCAGGGCGTGATCCTGGAGTCCTGGGATCAAGTTCCGCGTTGGGCTCCCGACATGGAGCCTGCTTCTCCCTCCTCCTGTGTCTCTGCCTCTCTTTCTCTCTCTATGTCTATCATAAATAAGTAAACAAATCTTAAAAAAAAGAGAATGATATTTGCTGTGGGCTTTTCGTAGATGGCTTTAAAAAATTTACATTTTTTTCAGAGTTAACAGATTACACATAAATTAGAGAATCATTACAAATTTCTGCTAATTTTACAGAAAGTTTTGAATTTCTTTTTTAATTTCTTCTATCTTTCCTTTCTTCCTTCCATCCTTCCTTCTTTCCCCTTCCTTCCTCTATCTATATCTGTATTTATATCTATATCTATTTATATGTACATATATGCATGTATCCATCCTAGTGGCTCTTTTTATCTAATGCAAATGCATATCTAGACATTTGTTGGTGACACCAAGGGCTGGCTGTTATAGTATTCCAGGTGTGAGTTCATAGTAGCTTGTTTTAGAGTAGTTGAAGAGAGGTTGAGAGAAGTTGAGAGAGGTAGATTGAAAATCCAACTAAGAAGCCAAATGTAAAAAAGAAGAAGAAGAAGAAGAAAGAAGAAGAAAGAAGAAGAAGAAGAAGAAGAAGAAGAAGAAGAAGAAGAAGAAGAAGAAGAAGAAGAAGAAGAAGAAGAAGAAGAAGAAGAAGAAGAAGAAGAAGAAGAAGAAGAGGAGGAGGAAGAGGAGGAGGAGCCAAATGTAGAGGGCATGGCAATATATCACATATTGGAGATATGGAAAGAGGCAAAAGAGACTCCCACAGACCAGATCTGCACATCTAAATACATGGAGGTGCTGTTCACTGGATGATGTCACCCAGAAGACCACTTTGGAAAGAAAAACTATGATTATAGGTTTAGAGATACTGAGTTTGAGATGCTCTCCATAAATCCAAAGAAGCTACATTGTGGTTGAACATAAAGACCTAGGCTATAGATGAGAGTTACAGATTACACATAAATTAGAGCATCATCTTATAAGTGGCAGTTGAAGAAGAGGACATGGGAAAAAAAAAAAAACATAATAGAGAGAAGAGGAAGGCTAGGACTAAGCCTTGGAAAACTGCAACATTTAATGTTAGGATGTGAAACTACAAACTTTGAAATTGTAAATAAACCTTAGGGTTTCAAATTATTCAATCTTAATACAGGATATAGGACTGATTTGCATGGGCATCTTTGTTAAGTACCATTGCTACAAGGAAGGATTGATATAACTTCAGGTTTGGATCTCCTTGTTTCATTATTCAAGGGAAAAGTTCATTGCTTGCATTTTTTAAAATTTCTCATGAATCAGAAAATCAGGACAAAATGTGTAATTATCGTAACAGTACCTGTTTCAGGTCCTTACTTCTCTCTTTAAAAAAAAAAGTTGCCTTTGAGTAGTATTTCCTGCACATAATGTATAAGCAATTTAGAAAGTTCTTCAACTTTATCAAGAAACCAGCTCTCTGCTAATTTTACAGAATGTTTTGAAGGTTATTCCTGTGGTTTCTTTGATCAGTTCTGCAGGAACAAAAGCATAAGTATTCAACATCCAGTTGAAGACATTAATTCATAAAGTTTACTAAGTTCTCCAGGTATATAAATCCTATTAGCTTGTAAGTGTCTTGATTATTATCAGATTTATTAAGTATTATTGGACTTATTAGAATGTTATATTGTATAAATCATACACATATGTTATCTGCTCTAATAACAATACTGATTATTTACTTGTTTTTTTTTTAACAATTATTAACAAACTGGAGTGTTCCAAGTACTGCATGAGACACTGGCATACAATTATAATTAAGATACACTTTTTGTGCCATAAATTAGTTCACAGTCTGGTGGATATATATAGTGACATGTTTAACTCAATATGCTACAATCTATGATAAAGACGGCTTATTATAAGAACCAAGAAGAGGAGATAAACAGTTCCACCTGAAATGGGATGGAAGCAAAAGGACAAAACAAAACAAACAAAAAACAAACAAAAAACTGGGAAAGAGGCAGGAGTCAGGGAAGTTTTAAAGGATTAGAAAGTATTAACCAGGCCAAGAGGGAATGATAGCAAATGCGTTCCAGGCAGAAGAAACAGCATGACGGCAAGCCTCTGATCACATTTCCTCAACCAAAACCCCATTTGCGTTACATGGCTCATTCGCCAAATTCCTTGTAAAACAAGCCAGTCTTGTCAGCATTGAAAATCAGCTCTTCTACATAATCCTTTTCCTATTGGACACGGATAGTAGGTATATTCTAACTTCTTTCACGACTGTGAGCTACAGAAGCCGTCTCACCTGTAAGTTTAGCATTTTTCATGCCATATTACCTTTTGAAACATTTGAGCCCACCAACACCACTGGAAAAGACTTTACCATGCTCCTGGTCCTGGTTAACATGACCATAAATTTCTTTGGCTTTCAGCCTAATGACAGCGTCCCACATTGCACTTTTTTGATCAGTTGAAACCACAAATTTAACCATGTTTCCATCTTTTCTGTAGCTTCATCACACGCGATAGATGTTATTTCAGCACTTTCTGGAGAGGGCTCAGATACAGATTGGTGAATTTTCTCTTCCTTTTCCTGGATGGGCCATATTGTTAGTTCATTAACACTGAACTTACTTTAAGAACTCACTCTAAGTCATGCCTGAATAAAGCTTACCCAACACACGTAGTTTCCCCCACAAGGCACATTATAGCCTTCTTGTATTTAGAAACACCAGACAGAACTTTGGCACTATGTTTAGGAGCCATTTAAAACAGAAAATCACTAATAATAACAATATTAAAAACGGGAGGCATTAAATACACTGCAAAATAAAATCGTGTCTACAGTAGAAGACACGAGAAGGTGGAGCCTTGCTTGTTCGACCTCAGCTGGGAACACGAATGATCAAATGAACTCAAAATTTGACCACTCTGCACATACATGCAAATGATTTGAAAGCCTTCAAATATCAAGTTTGGGGTAATAAATAAAATTTAGTTGCCAGACATATTCACGCATATGGAATCAGTGAATAATGGGGATTAGCTGTATTTGTTACTTTACTAAATAAAATAGTATGCAGTTTTTGAACCAAGATTAGACTGATAACCATTGGAAGTGCTGTAGAAAATAGATAAGGCCTAATGTAAGTCCGTTCATCAAATTCTAGAACTCATATTTAATAAATGGAGAAAAAATTCTGATACTAAATTATATTTATCAGTTAAGCTAATATTTATTAGTTACCAGGCAATTTAAAATAACATGATACTTTTTGTTGTTTAATAAATTAAATGCATTGACTAGAGTATACTTTCCTAGCAGAAGCATTGTTGCAATTCACTAAATGTGGAAAAAGCATCCAATCTCCTAACAAGTATTCACTGACATTTGACAGCAACAAAATATATGTATATTAAAGTAAGCTACTATGATAAACATGTTACATGTATATTGTGAGAAACTGAATTGCTGGCTGTGCATCCGATCCCAACGTCTGATGACTGAGAAATGCAGACGACTTCCCAACGAAATTTGTTTTTAAATATTGCTTACAAAGTAAGACTGAGGAAAAGTAGTTCTGGTCCAAAACACAGAGAATATAAAATGAAAGCAAATGTGCAGGACTACAGTGGAATTAAGTAGAATGGCTGAAACCAAACCAATATTTATGTACTTAGTTGTCAATTATAAAAATGTAACAATGGACAATAAAATTGTGCCTCCAACCTGTGTAAGTCTTCATATAAAATGTCAGATTTCTGGAGAAACTAGGGAGAAATTAATGCTCCTTGATCTGAAAAAAGAGCACCACTGATTTCCGAGCTTTGATGAACAAATTAACTTATTGTAACAGAACATGATGTCTAACTCGTCTAATCACTTATCAGATGAGTGCCTCATTTCACCTTCTAAAATACACAACAATAAAAGTTAATAAAGTATCTTTTCTGTCAATTATAAGAAACACTGGGATCATTCAGATGCCATTGATTGTGAAATAAAGGACCTTTCCACTTCCTACTGGTAGGAAGACTGAACCTATATTTTCCAAGATAGATTCTTCAGCATCAGGAATTTTGACAGCTCTGGAGAGAAAGAAAAAAAAAAAACATTTTTATTCTCGATAGAAAGTACAACCACAGGTATTGATGCAGTTAGAGCTTGAAAGCATATTCTTAAGCATTGAAAATGACTCAGTAGGGAAATGGTGTAGGTTTAAGTTTTGATAACGCCACCGTAAAGAATAGAACAAGAAACTTAAATTATATGCACTTCAGTAAAGTAACAATGTACATTTACTTTGCTGCTGTTGACAGGTGAAGCCATATATGACCCTCAGTTGACATGTACAACCCCCACAACATTGGCTAAATTATAGTTTACCTGTTGGAAATTGTGCTTCTAGCCATGGTTAGCAACAGTCATTGTGTGAGATATTATATGACACAGAGATAAGATATCCACTTCTCTGTAAGACATTTTTCAAGAAATTATCACATTTTTATTCCCTTTGCCTCTCTTTCTTACTGTAAGCTCCATGTTCATCTCTTTGCCTTGTACAACTTTCACTCCACACTCATCAAAGCCATTCTCAGGAAACCAGAAAGCAATAAAAAGTAAGCAGTGCCTTCCTACAGTTTTGACAGCAGAAAGAACAGTGTGAAACTGCATCTTTGCCCAAGAATCTTGGGAAATGATACTTATCCTTTCACATTGAATGTGGTCATTATAACCCAAATGATAGAGTGGTCACTACTGGTTGCTTACAATGAAAATGCCTGTGAATCATTAACATTTGATTGAAACCCGATAGTCCCTCAGGGAGTTTGAACACCTGTGAATGTAACAAGTGAAGATGCTAGTCTCTAGACTTCTTCCATCTCCCTTTCTAGAGTCATATAACCACAGGGATGCTCTGAGACCAGAGTAGCAGCCACGCAACTAGAGGATCTCCCGGGAGAAGGCAAGGAAGAGACCATGTTCTTTTGGCAGCCGTGAGAGTCAGCAAGGAGGAGGTTGTGAGCAAACTTGCTCCTCTAGGCCAAGATCAAGCATGGGATTCACAAATCTCTGGAAAAATCCAAACATCAAAAGCAATGAAATCTCCATAGGAAGGATGATTACTTGTGCTTCTGGAAGGACCAACCCTGATCTTTCTAGCAATTTCAGGGTAGGCAATACTAACATCAGTTTCTGTGCCCCTGGTTGGGAAAGAGCTGTGATTTACACAAAGGAAATCAGGCAACATCAGGTTCTGCATCACTCCTCAGCAGAAAGTAATACTCTCCAGTTTGTTGTCAACTGAGCCAAAGGACTGAAATTTTGATGCCTTCCTTCCAAAACTCAGCTGCTACTTTATAGACCCTTGAATGCTAGTGGAATACAGAAAGAAGAAAACAAAGTAATGTACCACTTTAGAAGACTGACAGAAGATCAAGTGTTGATTTGGAAGAGTTGGCAGTAACTGAAATGGAATTGATGCAAAGTCAGAAAAAAAAAAAGCAACTTTAAAAAATTGCTAATACACATGGACAAGCAATTAGAGCATAGGATGCATTTTGGGACACATATTATACAATTTTTAAATGTAAAATGTCAATAGAGAAACTGGAAATGAGAAGGATCACTGCCAAGGACAGATCTATTGATCTTGAAGATCAAATAGAAAATGAAATTTCACAACACAGGGCAAGAATAAAAAGGATGGAATCCTAAGGGAAAAGCTAAAGATAAGACTGACAGATATCTGGAGATCTAAAACTAGAGAAAACAAGAATGCCAGGTAAATAAAAAAAGGAAATAGAACAAAAAATTAATAATTAGACAATTGATAGAAGAAAAACTTCTGAGCTGAATGGTTTGATTCTCCATATGGAAGAGATTCACAAATTTATAGGCAGGATTAATAAAAAATTATAAAATCCATGTTAAAAAGAGAAAACCTGACCAGGTTGAAGAAAAGAGGGAAGGGGACTGTGTGCATTACGGGAATCAGATTAGTACTAGACTTTTCATCTGAAACACTGGGAGGCCATAAAATGATGGCTGAAGACTACTGCGTAAAACACTATAATTCCATAATCTTGTATATAGCCAGGTCACAAACTAATAGAATTAATGAAATAATATGGTATAATGGCTAGATACAAAAATCAATATAATATATTAATAGTTTGTTGGGCAGCCTGGGTGGCTCAGCATTTAGTGCCACCTTCACGCCCAGGCATGATCCTGGAGTCCTGGGATCAAATCCCACGTCAGGCTCCCTGCATAGAGCTTGCCTCTCTCAGTCTGTGTCTCTGTCTCTCTCTCTCTCTGTGTCTCTTATGAATAAATAAATAAAATCTTTTAAAAAATAGTTTAAGAATAGCTGCAAACTGTTAAAATGGAAAATAACCCATTTGCTATTATGATGAAACCATAAAATAATATTAGAGCAAAATATTTGAGAGGTAGAACTCATTTAAAAAGAACTACAAAATGCATTGAAGAGCATGAGATAGACCATGAGTAAATGAAAGATCATGATGTATTCCTGCATAGTAAAACCTACTATCTCGAAAATGTAAGTTCTTACATATGTTTTAATCATTTGTGTTTTTCAAGAAAAAAAAGTTTTATTTTTCACTATTCTGTGTTTTGAGAATGCAGTGATGATAGCAATAGTATATAGACAAAAAAATAAACAAAATAAACAAACAAAACACATTATATGTTAAGCAGTAATAAAAAGCCATGGGGAAAAGATAAAGCAGGAAAAGCAAATAGAAACTGTTACAGAGATAGAAGAGTCTCACAAAATGATCAAAAGAGGCTTCAGTGAGAAGGTGATATCTGAATGCAGACCTAAAGGAGGTAAGAGAGCAAGCCATGTGGCATCTGGGTAGAGAACATTCCAGGCAGAGGGAAAAGTACAATGTCTGTGAGTTGACAGTTGTGCAAGAAGGCTATTATAGCAGTGGAGTGAAAAAGGGTAGAGTACTGGGTGAGTTCAGTGAGGAAGGACTGGATCATATCACTGTATTTGGGGTTTTACTCGGAATAAAATGAGAAGTCACTGGAGGGCTGTAGACAGAAGAGTGACATGATCTGACTAACTTTTAACAGGATAATTGTCCTTGCTCTATCAACCGTACTAAAGGGGGCAAGGACAGAAGAAGGAAGAACAGCCATGAGGCTATTATAGCTGTCCAGGTCAAAAATAGAGGTGACATGGGCCAGATTGTAGCCATAGAACTTGTAAGAAGTGATTATATCCCAGACATGTTTGAAAGCTAAAGTGCTGATACTGGATCTTTGGTATAAGGGACAGAGGGAAGCTGAGGACGGCGTCAAAGTGATTTGGCCTGGGTTCACAAAGGATGTCACATTGACTGAGAGTGGAGAGACTGCACAGAGCCTTGATAATCAGACCAGTTACATGTGAAATGCTTATTTCAATTTCCAAGTGGAAATGTAGGTAGTTATATGTGAGTCTGGAGCTTGGGGGAAAATGTCAATCATATTAACATATATTCCATTATTATTACTTTAATATATTAATTTAAATTAATTTTCAAGTTGATTTAAAAGAAAAAAATATAGGGAAAATACGAGAATATTATAATAAGAAAGAACTACATAGATATATTTGCCTTACCAAATAGTAAAACTTACTATAAATTCACCATAATAAAAAGAGTATGGTATTGTGAGAGGAATAAAATTATGTCTACATAAAAGAACATCCAGAAGTAAAATCTGTGCACAGAAGGACACAAGATATGACAAAATAAGATGGTCTTTTCATTAAAAAATGCAGTCTTGTGTAATGTTGGCATGTCGGAGAAGACCATTTTTCATATGATACGCAAGATATAATTATATTCAATATATACATGTAAACATTACAACAATCAACACACAAATATCAAGCTTAGTGATGTTTCCCACTCCAAATGCGATGCAAATTGATCACTAACTAGAAACAGGTTTAGAAAAATCAAGCAATTTGTCCAAATTAACATAGCTATTAAGTGGTGAGCTAGGATTTGAAATGTGTCATGTGCCAAAGCAAATCCTTTTACCCCTGTGCTAGATGATGTGTCTGGTCTTTCTTGAAACAGCTGTATTTATAAAGTGCTATTAATGATTTTACAAAAGAAAAGGATTCAAAGCAGATAAATAAGCTGCTTACAACTGGGAAGACTTAAGATGAGGCCCTACTCAAAATTTTGACTCCAAGTCTTTATAGTAAATTCCAGCTGCCTTTCTAAAAGGCTGGATGCAGTGATGTCCTATGAGCTGTACTGGACCACCATAGAAGGCTCTGGAACCAAAGGAAGGAGTGGCCAAATGTCCTGAAGGGAGCAGGGAGGTTTTCAGGGGAGACTTCAAAAAAGTGCTACTGGTGTTGGGTCTAAATTTGAGATCTCAGTGGGCAAGGAGGGAGAGTCCCGGTCCCTAAATCCAACTCCAAGTTTCATGATTTTCGCAACTGACCTCTCCTAATGCCTGAGATTCCATGAAGTGTTTGGTTCACCACTTGGTCCACGTCTTTTCAAGACAACCCTTAACGCTGTCCATCCGTAGACTTCCAGTTTCCCCACAGGAAGCCCACCAATTTCATACTGGTTTGCAAAAGGAATTCGGTCTCTGCTTTAGTGTCTAACAGTTCTCCCTCCACATGGTGAGGTATAGTGCTGGGAAAGCTGTAGTGCAGTGAGAAGAATCAGAAGCAGTGTGAGAATGGGAGATCACTGCCCCTAAGAATCTCATTTATGACATTGTAGCAAAGGTTGCTGTATGTTAAAACCTAATTTCTATCTCTAGAGATTGATATCCCTCCTTCAGGCAGAATTGTCTTTGGCAATTCCCCAAATAACATTCCAAAGATTTCACAGCCTCTCTTTCAAAAAATAGAGAGGGGCGCCTGGGTGGCTCAGTTAAGCATCTGACTCTTGATTTCAGTGCAGGACCTGAACTCAGAGTCATGATCTCTGGATCATGAGATCAAGCCTCATGTAGGGCTCTACTCCGGGTAAGGAGCCTGCTTAAGAGTCTGCCTCCCCCTCTCCCTCTATCCTTGGCTGACCCCTACCCTGTTTGCATATACTTTCTCTCTTTAAAAAGAAAGAAGAAAGAAAAAGAAAGAAAAGAAAGAAAGAAAGAAGAAAGAAAGAAAGAAAAAGAAAGAAAGAAGAAAGAAGAAAAAAGAAGAAAGAAAGAAAGAAAGAAAGAAAGAAAGAAGAAAGAAAGAAAGAAAGAAAGAAAGAAAGAAAGAAAGAAAAAGAAAGAAAGAAAATACATAGAGAGAAAATTCTTCCTAATATAGATTATATGGTCAACATAACAAGCTGTTCTGGGAACAGTCCATAGTTAGGCATCATTTAATAAATTCCCAAATAGGTAGGTGGCTAACTTTCTCCTGAGAATATTAGAAATACAGATTTTTCTTGATTATTTTGTACTTTTTTTTTCCTTTCGAAAGGATCCTCCCCACTGAGTTAATTAACACATCCATCATCTAACATATTTTACTTTATGCTTTTTTTTTCTTGTGAGACCATTTAAGCTCTACTCTCCTAGCAAATTTCAACTGTACAATACAGTGTAATCAACTATATTCAAGTTATACGTTAGATCCTCATTTCGTACTTTTTAGCGTATGCTATTGAGAATGAATATGGACATTCAAGAAGACTGGATTCAAGCATCAGAATTTATGATGGGAGGTGAAACTGCATTGTGTTCAAAAGTATTCATACTCCTGCAATCAAGCAGACTTTGAACACATTATAGACTCACCGTTGGTTCAACTTCCATGCCTACTTTAGTCCCTAATTGTTAGTGGATTGCCACTCCCCCAATGCCCACATTCTTAATTCTCTTAACCATATGAGTTTTTACAAACTCCAATGCAATATAGCTCCCTCTATTGTCATTAAATCACAAGACCACAATGTAAATAGAAGGGAAAAACAGACATTCCTAAATAAGACTTTTAAAACACTAGCTCCAGAAATACAAACTAGAAAACTACATCCCCCACAACAACAAACCACACATAAACTCAAAGCTGCATAAAAGTGCAGTAGTAAAAACTGACAGAAACTATAAAGGTTTGGACCATAAAATATCCTTGCTTCATGTTTCATATTTCTTCAAGATAACCTGCAACCTTCACTAGTAATATGCCTATAAAAACCGGAAGTGAGTTATTTGAATTTATTTTACTGGATACGGCTTTAAAATCACTGCCAAAGGAAGTCTGGTACCTTCCACAGGTAATTCTGCAGAGTAACAGAAATGAGTGAACCTCAGTGACAAGCTCTGGTTATGTAAGGAAACCAAGGCTGCATCTTCTAAAGTCTGACAAATCTTCCAGCTGACATTCAACCCTTCTACCCACGTTCTTTTGTACCTTTTCTTAGTGTAATGGAGTATAACGTGTGCATTCCACCCAAGTCCCCTTTACCAACTGGTACCCTTGACTCCTGCTGAATACTGGGGGAAAAAAGAGATTATACACACACCTACTCTGGAACCTTTCCCTTGGTTGACAGAACCAACTCCTCTACTCTAACTTCTCCTCCAGGGAGGCTTTATCCCTACCTCCTACCCCCAGGAAGGGTGATGACACCTGGATGCATGGGGGTACAGTGTAAGCTACTTCCCCTGGCTGCAAGTGGAATGCTTTTACAATGCAATTTATACTCCAAAATAGTCATTTGATCAGGCTAGTAAAAACATTGAACTGAAACCACATTTTTGTCAGTTATTTCCTCTTCCTCATTGTTCTTCCTTTGCACCCTACACATTTTTTTTTTTTAGATTTACTTATTTATTAGAGCAGGGCAGAGCCAGAGAGAGAGGGAAAAACCTAAAGCAGACTCCCCACTAAGTACAGAGCAAAACAATGGGCTTGATCCCAGGACTCTGACATCCTGACCTGAACTGAAATCAAGAGCAGGCTGCTCAACAGACTAAGCCACCCACGCGCATCGCCAGCCCCCCTCCACCCCCACTACACATTTTTCTTAGAGATCAATACTTCAATAAATCCAGGAACCTAAAATCTCTGTTTTAGGCAGGCTCAATTTCTAAAAAACAATCCAATCTATGATACAAAATATGTTTCTTCCCCATACTTAAAATATTAGTATACATGCTTATCTTGTCTTGGGTTTAAACTTCCTGAAGAAAGAAAGAGTCTTTCATTTATTTTGTGAAGATAATTTTGGTTTAGTGATTCTTGTAATGTCCACTTCTCAACCATGATAACATCCCTCTTTCCTTTCCCATTGAGTTTTAAATCCAGGGGTGGCCCAGGGCAAGAGCTTTCATTTGCATCATACTTATATTCCTAGCAATGAGCCTGCTTATAATTCACTACTTCTATCATCCCTTTATCTCTCTCTTCCTTGAACATTTTCATTAATCAGCCTTCTATGTTAAAAATGAGTAAAATGATTTTTTTTTGTTTTAAAGATTTTATTTATTTATTTATTCATAAGAGACACAGAGAGAGAGGCAGAGACATAGGCAGACATAGGCAGAGAAGCAAGTTCCCTGTGGGGAACTGGATGTGGGACTCAATCCCAGGACACTGGGATCATGATCTGAGCCAAAGGCAGATGCTTAACCACTGAGCCACCCAGGAGCCCCGAGTAAAATGATTTGTAATTAGATAAACCATATGGTCAATGTATGTGTTTATGCATGTACAAGTGTAAATCTCATTTTATCACTTAGAAAATAAGTATATACCAATTTTGACATTGACTATTTTATATTTAAAAAAAGAAGCTGTATTTATCTTATCTAAATTTTTCTAACATCTATAAAGTATGTATATGGACTTAGTCCTAAGCTCCAACATCCTAGAAATTTTTCATAAAAGAATTACTATTTAAAGGCACAAAAGAAGAAAGACCATGTTAACACCATTTATTATGGTGCTTCAATAATATTACTTTCCTAGGGGCACCTAGGTGACTCAGTCAGTTAAGTGTCCAACTCTTGGTTTCAGCTCAGGTCATAATCTGGTGGTGGAATTGAACCCCCAGTCAGGCTCTGCACTCAGCAGAGTCTGCTTCAGATTCTGTCTGGCTCCCCACCTATTCTCTTTCTCTCTCAAATAAGTAAATAAAATATTTTTTTAATTTAAAAAATATTAAATTTCTAAATCAACTGATTTCACTGGTTATTTTAGTAGTTTTAATTAGTCATCCCATGCTGTTTCAAGTTGTATTATGATCAACCTGAAAGGAGTGGCTGTCTTGAATTGATCACATCTCTTAGTATAGACTACTTTTACTTCTGGCATATAGACAAATTATTGCCATTCAACAAATGTGAGCTTCATGTAAATTCGTTGCTTGATAGCTAAGCTTGTCTAATTTTAAACAGTAGTCAATGATTATGTAGACAAAGAAAATTTGCTCCACCAAAGTAAAAAATATATATATTCTCATATATATGTAAATATATAAAAATATATATATTCTCATATATATGTAAAAATATATATTCTCATATATATATGTAAAAATATATATATTCTCATATATATATATATATATATATGAGAAAATGTTTCCAACAAATTTGTGATAAGATGCTTCTTTTTTCCCATTCAGAAGTAAAGAACTACAAAAAAGGAAGAGTAAAAGAACACAAAAGCAAATAATTTTAACAGTAATAACACATTAAATTTAATGATTCTCAAAATTTTAAGAAATAGACCTTTTGATTGAAAGATTGAAGCTGGATATTTTGAAAGTATGTGACTACCATATAGTATACCTTATAACATATAGCATAAGAGTATAGAAAATTACACCAGTTGATAATTGTAACTGTATGAATTCATCTTTTTTCTCTATTAAATTCTTTTCTGTAATCTTATTTTTTTTAATTTTTATCCCAACTTTCATAAGTTTGATAACTTTATATTGAACCAAGACTATGTATGTTTTTAGGTTTTCTTTCTTTTTCTTTTAATCTTCAACTACTGTTATAGACATATTATCAGACAAGAAAGAATAAAACAAAGCCCCAACCTCACCTTTAAGGCCCTCTCTTTTTCCTGAACAGTAGCATAAGAAAGATAACAGTATAAACTCAAAGCTCCAGTACAATTTCCCAACAAAAATAGAACTGCCTCAGGAAAGGGTGCCTGGGTGGCTCAGTCAGTTTAGTGACTGTCTCTTGGTTTCAGATCAGGTTATGATCCCTGGGTTGTGAGATGGAGCTCTGTGTCAGGTTCAGGTTCAGATTCCCTCTCCCTCTTCCACTCTCTCTCCCTCCTTCTTGTCCCTCTCCCCACCCTCATGCACACACCCTCTCTCTCAATCTCAATAAATAAATAAATAAATAAATAATCTCTGTTAAAAAAATTGCTTCAGGAATTAATATTTTAGAGAATAGAAAAAAATCCATGAATCTGTTTTGTCAAATTTTTACTGCTGTTTAAGATTATTTTATTCACCTGTTACTGCTCTAAACTACATAGTCTGCATTGGTTCAGAATGTAAATCAGTGGTTTCATTGACTATATACACTTATACACTTATATCTGGTGAATAAATGAGTAAATTAATAAATGCGTTAGCAAATGAAAAAATAATAATTTTAATGAAATTAATATTTCAATTTATTTTTACAAACAATATGAAAATAGAATATAGTCATAGAAGACTAAATCATTGTTGCAAGCATAGGTTTTGAGTTTTAGACCTTTAGCATCTCTTAAAAGTATAATTTTTGAAATCCAATTTCCAGTTTCACATGTAAGGAGAGCAGAAATCACCACTACATCCTGACAATAAGAAGCTGAAAGACCAACTCTTTTTGAATTCCTAAGAAAGGGGAGGACCCAGGGCAAGCTGCTGCTCCCAAGATTAAAGAAACAGATGAATACATGGAACCACAGCTTATCTGAGCAGAGAATGGAAGCCTCCATGATAGTAAAATCTAAACTGTGTTGATACTTTCGCTGAAGACCCAGAGCAAATAACTGTGAGGGTTAAAAACTGCAGAAAGTCCCTCCTATTGTGAGATTTACCTCCAGCCGCTTTACCATGTGCCCACAGTTAAATATTAGAGAAAAATTCCTGAGACTTCTGGAAGGGAGGTGAAGAAATCATTTGGAGACACATCAGTGCACTCTGTTATATTTAACCAGGCCTGCCTTCAGGGGAAACTAGTTAACCAGAACCTAATCTGCTGGGGATTATCTAAGCCTTACTGACCTGGGAAAGTAAAATATCTGATTCCAGCTGGGTCCAGCAATACTATCCCCTCATAGAGGGGAGATAAAAAAAAACAAAAACTGAGAAACATTTGTGAAGGTCACAGACCAGAGGCACAGGTTCACTAGAAGACTGAGACCTAATCAAAGGACTATAGGATGCTTTCCCTCCCTTCACACCTTATCACCATAATACTAAGGGTTTACTTATAGCAGTTCCTTTTACTTGGCACACTATGGCCTGCTATCAAGAAAAAATTTACAACATACCAAAGGCAAAATAACACGACCTAAATAGGCAGACCAAGTATTAGAACCAGATACAGTAAGCCTATTAGAATTAACAGAATGAGAATTTAAAATAACTATATATCTAAATGCTAAGGACACTAATGGATAAAGTAGTCAACAGGAAATAACTGATGGACAACATAAACAGAAAGATAGAAATTCTAAGAGAAAACCAAAAAAATATTCTAGAGATAAGAAACACAGAATTAAAGAATGCCTTTAATGGGCTTATTAATAGACTGGACACAATGGAAGGAATGGTCTCTAAGTTTGAGGATATAACAACAGAATGCTCAAAAATCAAAAATAAAGAGAACAAAAATGGGGAAAAAAGAAAAGAAAGATAGAATATCCAAGGACTGGGGGACAACTCCAAAAGGTGCAATTGAAATAGCAGAGGGAAAGAAAGAAAGATATAGAGAAAAAAAAAAATGAATTGGTAATGATTGAAATTCTCACAATTTTTAAAATTTTAGCTCAATTAATTAACATATAATGTATTATTGGTTTTAGGGGTAGAGGTCAGTGATTCATTAATCTTATATAATACCTAGTGCTCATTACATCATGTGCCCTCAATGTCCATCATCCAGTTACCTCATCCCCCCACTCCCTCCCCTCCAGCAACATCAGAAACAAAACCACATACCCAGAAAACTCAGAGAACACCAAGCAGGATTAATGGGGGTGGGGGGGGGAAACTTGGCATACAATTTCAAATTATAGAAAATCAAAGATAAAGAAAAAAAAACAAAAGAAGCCGGGGGGAGGGGGGGGGGGGAAGGGGGGACATTTTGCCAACAGAGGAACAAAGATGAAGATTATACCAGACTTCTCAGAAAAACTTGCAAGCAAGAAAAGAATGGAATGGAATATTTAAAATGTTGACAGAGGAAAAAACATCTAGATTTCTGCATTCTGCAAAATTATTTTTCAAGCTGAAGGAGAAATAAAGATTTTCTCAGACAAAATTGAGAGAATTTGTTGCCAGTGGACTAGTTTTGCAAGAAATGTTAACAGAAGTTCTTTACAGAAAAGGAAAATAATACAAGTGAGAACCTCAGGTTTACATAAAGAAATGAAGAGTATTGAAGATTGAATAAATAAAGGTAAAATAATTTTTTCTTATTCTTAATTGATCTAACAGATAACTGTTCAAATAACAGAAATGTATTGGCTTATGTATGCTTATACATATCATACATATCTACCTGGAAATGAAATATAAAAAGGAGTCTCTTAATACTCAACAATAAGAAAACAAACAGATTGGGAGTGCCTGGATGGCTCAGTTGGGGAAGGGTCCAAATCTTGATTTTAGTCCAGGGTTGTGAGATCAAGCCCCCTATAAGGGATCCCCACTCAGCAAAAAGTCTGCTTCTTTCCCTCTCCCTCTGCCCCTTCTCTCTCACTAACTCTAAAGTAAATACATATAAAAGAAAAAAGAAAGAAAGAAAAAGAAAGAAAGAAAGAAAGAAAGAAGAAAAGAAAGAAAGAAAGAAAGAAAGAAAGAAAGAAAGAAAGAAAGAAAGAAAGAAAGAAAGAAAGAAAAGAAAGAGAAAGAAAGAAAGAAAGAAAAAAAGAAAGAAAGAAAGAAAGAAAGAAAGAAAGAAAGAAAGAAAGAAACCAAACAACCCAGTTAAAAAATGGACCAAAGACTTTAACAGACACCTCACCAGAGAAAATATACAGTTGACAAACAAGCATATGAAATTCTCTACATCATATGTCATCAGAGAAATGCAAATTAACACAATGAGTTAGTACCACATACCTATTCAAATATCCAAAATCCAGAACATGACAATACCAAATGCTGACAAAGATGTGGAGCAATAAGAATTCTCATACATTGGTGGTGGGAGTGCAAAAAATATATAGTCAGTTTTGAAGACAGTTTGATGTTTTGTTTTGATTTGTTTTTACAAAACTAATTATATTCTTATAATGCAAACCAGAAATCACGCTCCTTGGTATTTACCCAAAAGAGCTGAAACTTCTGTCTACATACATGAATGTTTATAGCTTTATTTGTAATTGTCAAATTTTAGAAGCAACTAAGATGCCCTTCAGTAGGTGAATGTACAAATAAACTGTGCTACAACCAGACAATGGAATGTTATTCAGTACTACAAAGAAATGAGCTACCAAGCCATGAAAAGACATGGAGGAAACTTAAATGCATATTATTAGTGAAAGAAGCCAATCTCAAAAGAGTACGGACTATGTGATTCCAACTACATGACATTCTGGAGAAGGCAAAACTATGGAAACAGTAAAAAGATCAGTTGTGGGTGTGGAGAGCAGGAAAGAGAGGGGCTAGGTGAATAGATGAGTACCGAGGATCTTAGTGCAGGGAAAATGCTCTGTATATCACAATGAGGGATATATATATTATATATCTGTCCAAATCCATAAACGCATAACACTGAGAGTGAAACCTAAGTTAAACTAAGGATGTTGGGTGATTACTCTGTGACGATGTAGGTTCATCCTTGGAGGATAAAAAAAAGGAAAGAAAAAGAAAGAAAGAAGAAGGAAAAGAAAGAAAGAAAGAAAGAAAGAAAGAAAGAAAGAAAGAAAGAAAGAAGAAGGAAGAAGAAAGAAAGAAAGAAAGAAAGAAAGAAAGAAAGAAAGAAAGAAAGAAAGAAAGAAAGAAGAAAGAAAGAAAGAAAGAAAGAAGAAGAAAGAAAGAAAGAAAGAGAAGGAAGGAAGGAAGGAAGGAAGGAAGGAAGGAAGGAAGGAAAGAAAAAAGAAAGAAAAGTATCATTCCGGTGTCCGATGTTGATAATAAGGGAGGATATGCATGTGAGTATGGGCAAAGGTATACAGGAATCTCTGTTTATTTCTATCAACTTTGTTGGAAACCTTAAACTGCCCCAAAATTAGTCCAATAGACAAAAATGTAGTCAGTCTATTTCCTTTTCCCTTGACTTATTTGCATTTTATCTACTCTAGCCATAGGCAATTACATAAATGCTGATCTGTGAATCAGACGGCACTTTGATATTTTATGGTAGCTACTTAAATATTTATTTATTATACTTATCTTCAAAAATATAGTTTTATGCTACCTTATCCTCTCTATGGGAATATTTTCAACAGTAAAATTCAAAATTCTTAATATGATATCTCAAAACCCAACATGGTCAAAGTGATTATATTAATTTTTTACTATTTTTACCTTTTTTGAAATAAAATTTAGAATATAACATATTAATATAAATTCATATATTTTGTATTTCAAAAAAGAAAGCCTATATATTGTTTTATAGGTTTATATTAATTTTTATGTAATATATATATATATATATTTGTTAGATGTTACCTTAACATTTTAATACAAAGTTTATATATTTGAATTAGCTAACATTCTGAAATAGTTCACAGTTTGGGACATTAACATAAAATTACTGATGAATGGGGGTACCTGAATGATTCAGTTGGTTAAGGGTAAGACTTGATTTTGGCTGAGATCATTATCTCAGGGTTGTGAGATGGAGCCCTATGTCGGGCTCCACACTCAGCACAGAGTGAGTCAGCTTGGCCCTCTCTGCCCCTCTGCCCCTCCCCCTGCTCATACTCAGATGCACACATGCATGCTTGCTCTCTCCCAAATGAATAAATAAATCTTTAAAAATATTATTGATGAATGGGTTATTTTTCAAAGTAATATCTATGTGTTGAACCACACCCACTAATTTAAAAATTCGCCCAAAAATATTTATTAGTGAATATTTAGATAATGACATATGACACTAAATGGTCCCTCGTATACATTAGTAATAAAGTAACCATTAGCCTTTAGCAAGTCCATCAGAGCTATAATGGTCTATACTATAGAACTTAGCCCCAAAATATTTGCAACTATTCCAAGACTTAAAAGTGATCAAGGTCCTCAAAGAAGGGGGGCAACTACCAGCAAAAATTCAGTAATAAAATAAACTAATTTCTTTCTCAAAATATAGAATGAAATATTTTAAAATTCCAAGGTGGAACTGTACAGTGCAATTCAATTGGCTACAGATAATTGATCTGGTATTTTTGTTCACATCAAAATTGAACAAATTACTGAACTGACCAAGGATTCATACTCTTTCATTAAGAATGTCGTAAACCTTAAAACAGGAAGCTAGAGTCTTCCTGCTAAGGTAAAAGTTCAGACGGCATTTGCTTTTTTACTCAAAATATTTTGAACTAATTATTTTTATGCTTTGTTTATGAATTACTATGAAAAATAATTTTTATCTTATTTTTAAAAGATTTTATTTATTCATTTGAGAGACAGAGTGAGAAAGATAGCTAGAGAGAGCACGAGGTTGAGGGAGGGAGAGGGAGAAGCAGGCTCCCCACTGAGCAAGGAGCCCAAAGTGGGCTCAGTCCCAGGACCCTGAGATTATGACCGAGCTGAAGGCAGAACTTTAACTGACTGAACCACCCAAGGTGCCCTGTGAAAAAATAAGTTTTGAAAAGCCCTCAGGACTAAAACTCAGGATTCATTATGTATATATTTGATTTTGCCTACTAATATACGTGTGCATGTGTATGTATCGTTTTGTTTAGGAATTCTATGACAGCTGGTTTTCAGACAGGCCTTTAAAAACTATTGTCATATAAGACAGCAGGAGTTCTGGGATCTGAGAGAAACTTAAATACTTGCTGTACTACAGTCTACAATGGGATTTGCCGGATTTTGGAAAGCATGTCTAAATCAGAGTTCAAGGACATGAGACTAATGATTTGTAATTAATACTACAGAAAAAGATCTCCAAAAGAGTCTATATGTCTTTGAAGTTTGTTATTTCACCTGCCTTTTTGTTCCTTCTTTATGTTTCAAGTTTTTACTTAAATTCTTAGTTAACAGAAACTCGGTCTTTTTTTTTTTTTTTTTAATTGAAGTATAGTCTCATCAGTTTCAGGTGTGCAATATGGTGATTTGATAATTAAATATTTATGCTATACTCACCACTAGTGTAGTTAGCATCTGTCACCATACAATGCCATTGCAATGCTGTTGACTACTTCTTATGCTGTACTGTTTATCCCTATGTATTTATTTCATAACTGGAAACCTGCACTTCCCACTTCCCTTTATTTCCTTTGCTCATCCTTTCATTCTCCTCCTTTCTGCAACTACCAGTTCTCCGAGGTAGTCCATTTTTGATGATAAGGATTAGCTATTCTCTAAAAAAAAATAGATATCAATAAGTCTATAATGGAAAAAAGACAGTGGTGATAAACCAAAATGTTGAAATTTCCAAACAGTTTGTCCCTTATTTCGGATAGCCTGTCTGATACATTTTGAAGACTTCTTTCAATTTTACTTGTTTGAAGATGTCCAAATTAGCTTGCATTTCCTAGACACAGTCACTGACAAGGAATTTGAGTATATATTGCTAGACTGTCTCTGCTTGACTAAATAGAAGACCTCACTCAGTGATCTACGTAGGAACAAAAAGTTATCAACTGTATTTTTTCTTCAGAACCCTTAATACTATATAGATACCATAAAATATGAGCTCATACTGATTTTGTAGCCCTTTCTTCCAAGGAGGTCAAGGTTGACAATACCTATCACAGAAATAATAGGCCTGTAATTCATCTCTGGCATTCCTGTGGAATGAGCTTGGGACACTAAATGAATGATGTGGTTTTTAATTTTTATCCAGCAACTTGTGAGTGGATCCTGGTAAAGAAAGAGTGTAAGCAGATGATAAAACATTATGAGCCTATTTTGAATTATTGTTAAGGTCATGAACCTTGGACAGTGCTGTACACAGGTTTCAGCTTAATAAATTATCTTATCTGTAAACCTGTTTCCACATCTGGAGAAAAAATAATTATGGTAGTATTTATGCTACAGGATTATTTTGAGTATTAAAGATGAGCCTATGAAACATTCAGCATCTTATCTGTGCCATACTAAGTGCTCAGTAAATACATGTTATTCTGAGTGGTTCTGTAAGTGCTCTGAAGATGTAACAGAGTGACTTATGTCTCTCAAACAAGTTGTGATGGAAAATATAAAATATGAATTAAGTTTCCTATGATAAATAGGAAGTTTGCAAATGAAGATGAGAGAGAGAGAGAGAGAACATTTAAATGGGAAAAGACTATGTAAAATGTGTGATAGAACTTTATGTTGAGAAAACTAAGTAGTCTGCTGTGGTTACTGTATATTTATAGTTAAAGGGATTATAAGAAACATATACGTGTAATATGTAAAATAGGCATGATAGAAAAAATATATCTATGTGCTTGTGTATTTCTGAATATATATTGTGGCAGAAAAAAAGGTTATGTATTTATAATGTCCAGTTTATTATCCACAGATTGACTATATCTTCCATCCTCTCTTTCAAGTAGATTAAGACCATATGACTCAGTTCTGTAAGTGAAAATGTTGAAACATCATCCACTCCTAGCCTGTAGAAACATTTCTCATGATTCTTCAGTTCCTTTTTCCCTATCAATATGACCTTGGAGGCCAACTATGACAGAGCTTCACCTCACTAGCCTATAAGATTACAGGCTGAAACAAAAGCAAAAATAAAATACGAACTTTGTGACAACTAGCTTATAAATACACACACTGACTATTAATTAAAACAATATTTTAAGTTAATATGTACTTAAGAATCTATAAGTCTTGGCAAGTCAAGGGTCTCACTTTTACCATTGCTATTTAACATTGAACTGGAAGTTCTTGTCAGAACAATTGGGGAAAAAAAAATTCCAATCTAGAAAGGAAGAAGTAAAACTAATTCTATGCAAATATGACATGATCCTACACTGGTTCTGTATAGAGAAAATTTTAAATAATTCACAAGAAAGTTACTAAAACTAATTAATTTAGAAATGTTGCTGGCTACATGATGATAAACACATAAAAATTAGTTGTGTTTCTATATACCAGCAATGAACAATCCAAAGGAAATTAAGAGAGGAATTCCATTTATGGAAGTATCTAAAAGAATAAAATATCTAGGCATAAATTTACCAAGTGAAAGATTTATACACTAAAAACTATATGACGTTGTTGAAAGAAGTTAAAATAAAGAGATCCCATGCTCATAAATAAGACCTACTATTATTAGAATGCCAATAATACCCCATGCTAGCTATAGAGTCAAGCCAATCTCCATCAAAATTCCAACAGCCTTTGTTGCAGAAATGGAAAAGTTAATTCTCAAATTCAAGACTCCGAATAGACAAAACAATCTTGAAAGAGCAAAACAAAATTGGAGGACTTACACTTCCTGAGGCCAACCTTACTGCAAAAAGCTACAGTAATCAAATAAGGTGGAACTGGCATAAAGGTAGACATAGAAACCAATGAAAGAGAATTGAAAGTCAAAGAAAAAAAAAAACTGGATTTTAACATGCAAAAGAATGAAGTTGGAGCCCTACCTCACACCATATATAAAAAGTAACTCAAAATGAGTCAACCTAAATATAAAAGCTGAAACTATAAAACTCTTAGAAGGAAATATAGGATACTTAGAAGAATACAAGTCAAAAACACAATGAGATATCACTTCTTATCTATGAAGGCTATACAATTAAAAAAATCAGAAAAGGAATGGTGATAAAGATTTGGAGAAATAAGGACTCTTATTCGATGCTAATGTGAATATAAAATGGTTACTGTGGAAATAGTTTAGTGATCCTCAAAAGGCTAAATATAGAATCACCATATGATGCAGCCATTCCACTCCTATGTATACATTCAGAAGAATTGAAGACGTGGACTGAAACAGACATATGTATGCACAAGTTCATTACAACTCTATTCACAACAACCAAAAGGTAAAACAACGCAAATACTCAAAAAAAGCTGAATTGACAAACCAAATACAGTATACACATTCAAATGGTATATAATTCAGCCAGAAAAGGAAATGAAGCTTTGATATATGTTACGACATAGGCTAACCTTGAAATCATTAAATTGAACAACTAAGCCTCAAAAGGACAAATATTTTATAATCCATTTGCATGGCATGTACAGAATAAGCAAATTCATAGAGACATGATAGGTTGGAAGTTACCAGGCTCTGGAGGGAGGAGGAAATAGGATTATTGCTTAAAAGTTACAGACACATTTGAGGTGATAAAAAAGTTTTAGAAATAGTTCTAATGGCTTCATAGCATTGTTCATATAATTAATGTCACCGAATTATACATTTAAAGTGGCTTAAGTGGCAAATTTTATGTTATGTATATTTTACCACAATAAAAAATGGAAAACAAACAAAAAGAATCCATAAATCTTACAACTCCATTTACTGACAATAAAGATAACATTTTTAAATATGAAAATTTGACTTCTATGTCACTTTGTCCAATAAATGAATTTTAGTGAATTCAAGCCAACTTGCTTGTATTGAGTCATTAAATAGTGAATATGTGACTTAAATGTGTTTTGAAATTGTAAAAAATAGATTTTTCCATATTAACACACTATTATAAAATAACCATTCTAAAAATAACAATGCTTTCTAAAAATGTAGTTCTAAATTATCTTTATTAAGATATATATGGCCTGAGAGAAGGCAAGATTTATCTCAATTAAAAAGTCCATTTAAAAGTGACTCATTTGATAGAGTTGCGGAGATAAAATAGAAAAAGTAATTGTGCTCTATGTCAATAGTAATCAAGTAGAAAATATTAAAAGAAACTATTACATTCAAAATAGCAATAATATAGCTTTGAGATTAGAACCCTGGTCTCTCTACAATAGCTTTTTTTACATGCCTATTATCAATCTTGACTTCTATATATATTATCCTTTGACTGAAAGAGTCTCCCTTGCAGCCAATCCACTATCTTCCCCCCAAAACACTCCTAACTCCTATCACTTTTTTTTATTTATGTCTCACAGTGACTGTTTTCAAAGTACACTTCAAAAATACTTTACCCTACGTTGATTTTGGAGTCTCCTCTTATTGCCTTTTTATACTGTCCTCTTGCTTAATTACACATCATATATACACTTTACCAAGGTGGGTGCAATTTTGCCTTTATCACAATTCTATATGTCTTTGAAACAGTGTCTGGCACATAGTGGATGCTCAATATAAGTATTTTTTAATAAATGAGTTATAAAATGCCATTGAAACCTATGACACTTACGTAAAGAAAATGAATATTTGTACTGAGAAATCATGGCTATGAAAAGAAGTCTTAAACATTCTAAAGATGTTAATATTTCCTAAATTAAATTATACATTTGGTGCAATTTTAATCACAACTGATGTAATCGTTTCTTACGGGTGAACATAAAATGTTTCTAAGGTTAGCCAGAAATATAATAAATTTGTTATCTTGATAAGAATAATATTCCTAACACAATTCATGAAGGGAAGACTAACAAATATAAAATGAAAACTTTCCCATCCCAATATAAAAGCACCATAAAGTTAAAATAAACATAGTCACTATATCTAATTAAAAACCAACAAATGTTATCAGTGGATCAAAACATTTACAGGCAGCACAGAAACAAACGTCAGGCAAAAATAGCATATCACATTGCAATTAATTATTTAAGAAATAAAACTTTTATATAAATGATACTATGTTAACAGGCAATTAATGAACAAAATATTAATAATACTAGTGAATTGTTATTTATTAGTGTATAGCAACAAATTTACAAAATGAGCATCTTACCAGGAAACACTTATTAATTCATAATTTCTGAGGGTCAGAAGTTAGGCACAACTCAGATGGACACCCTGCTTCAAGGTCTCTTACAAGGCTGCAATCAAGTTGTTGCCAGTCCTGTGATCCTACCTGGAGGCTCAATCGAGGATTCACTACCAAGCTCATGTCATTGTTGGCGGGATTCAGTTCCTTGCTGGCTCATGGCCTGAGGATATCATCCATCCCTTGCTATGTGTTCCTCCCCAATGTCATGACTGGTTTCATCAAAGCCACCCGGGAGAGATTGTGCTAGAAAGGTAGTCAGAATCTTCGGTAATCTAATCATGATAGTGATGTCTCTCAACATTGTAGCATTTTATTGCTTAGAAGCAAGTTAATTAAGTGCGGGGCTTCCACAAGATCGTTTATGCTCAGAAGACACTAAGGATTTGGGGGCCTTCTTACATACTACCTATCACAAATAATGAAAATGATTATAATAATAACAAGAAGAAGAAGGGGGAAGAGAAAGAGAAGATAAAAGAGGTGGTTAGATCCTAACTCCCTCTTAGATCAAAATAAATTCAAGATGAATTAAATAGTTATACTTTAAATCAAATAAGAGATAGTAAATCCATGTAAATTCATTGTTTTGCTACTAGTATAATGGAGGACTTTCTAAACACATAATCAATTGACAGGAAAAGGGTAATGTATTTGTTCACAATGTAGACATATGTAAACAGATAAACTAAGAAATATACATAATGAAGCAAACGACAAAAAAATTAAAATAAAAAAGAAGCAAACGACAAATTGCTAATATTGTTAATAAATAAAGAACTCCAACAAAGTAATAAGATTTAAATCACTTATAAAGGACATGATCATATAATTTCTTAAAAACAAAAACAATAATGACATGTTCGCTAAAGATGATAAATATTAAAATAGCCATTCGGAACATAAATTTGAAAAGGTTTGGATGCCATTCACCATCCAAGATGTTAGAAAATACTTACTTAAATGGCATGCTAGGAAATATATGATAATAATAGAAATAAGGTAGGTGGTAATATAAAGTAACATATTCTTAAGCATATTTTGGCATTCTTAAACTTAAAACAATTTTTATTGTGTATCAGCAGCATAAAATATTCATAAAACTACATTCTATAAAATCATCAGGAATATACTCAAATATTTATGTACAATGATGTTCATAGAGTTACTTATAACACTAATTAGAATGAACCTAAATTTCCCGAAATAAGGGCTTGGATAAGTAAATCCTATTGTTTCCATTAGATGAAATTTAATGATCTCATGTTATCACAAATACCTCAGGACATACAAATGTGTGCATAATATGTTAAGTAGTAAAGGCAATATATCCATTGGTGACATGAGGTCAACAAACATATGAATTTTAGATAGATAGATAGATAGATAGATAGATAGATAGATAGATAGATAGATGATAGATAGATGATAGATAAATAGATATGTACATAAATGAAGCATATATGTATATATATATATATATAAACTGCCATGACCAACATATTGACAATAGTAATTAATAAATACAGATGGACAGAGGGATCCCATGCAGACTATACCTAAACAATCAAACAAGTTTTCCTCACTCAGAAGATACAGAAGAGAGGGGATTGGGTGGCTTAGTCAGTTAAGCATCTGCCTTCAGCTCGGGTCATGATCTCAGGGTCCTGGGGTGGAGCCCTGCATCGGACTCTCTGCTCCACAGGGAGTTTGCTTTTCCCTCTCCTTCTGCCCCCCACCCCCATTTGTGCTCTTTCTCTCAAATAAATAAATAAAAATCTTTTAAAAATTACATGTTTTCCAAATTTTCAACATTAAAAAGCTAGTACTGTATTTAATATAAATGGTAAATGATTTTCAATTTTTTTTCTTCTTCCTCAAAAATTATAACACACACTAACCATCCAGACTAAATAAATAAACAAGTAACAACCACATTTTCAGGATTGCTATGATTATGTGTATTTGCATTATAATGTTCCCTTGCTGTCATGTTTCCAAGGTTTGAGAACTTTCTCAAACTTGAGAGTATTCCCCTACTTGGAATAAGATACTTAAAAAATATTTTTAATTATATACACTTTATCCAATTTATATCTCTAGGTATCCATATTTTTGAAGCAATTGCCCTTATATATATCCCAGTAAATATAAAGACAGGAGTCCATTCATGGATCTATGATTTCATTATTTGAGACAAAAGCTGAAAGTCTGAACCATAATAACTTTACTTTTAATATATATATATATTTTGAGCTGTTGTTTGTTCAAAACCTCTTGTGATGATTTTTAAGAATACAGATTATAATAGTAACAAAATACTTTGACTTTATTTTTGATTCTTTATAAAAATGACTCCACCCAACTATTGTAGCAAACATAGTTTTCCCTTCCTCTTATATGAGACCAAAATTTTGCCCATTTATTTTACTTGAAGAAAGAATACTCATCCTCAGGTTTGGCTGAGGTATTATCTTTCTGTCTGTCTTTCTGTTTGTCTCTCTAATCCATACCTATATATCACATTATAGGACTGATCTCATTGTATTTTCTAAAGATTTTATCTATTTATTTGAGAGGGAGAGAGAGTGGGGGTGAGGCAGAGGGAGAAGCAGACTCCCTGCTAAGTAGGGAGCCTGACATGGGGCTCGATTCCAAGACCCAGAGATCACGACCTGAGCTGAAGGTGGATGCTCAACCAACTGAGCCACCCACGTGCCCCAAGATTGATCTTATTTTGAATTCACAACCACTCTCCTCCTGTGAGGGCTCTCTGCAGCCTTGCAATCCCGCATTCATTGAGCCCACTTTGCATACTTACTTTCTTTAATACCTTTTTCATATTTCCCTCTCAGACTCTTACACCTCCTTCTGCATTCTGTTGCTCTGTTGATGACCTTACTGGCTACTTCACTGAGAAAATGCCAGCACACAGAAGAGAATTTCTCAATATCCTACTTACCTCAGTTATCTGCTAATCTGCACCAGTGTCCATATTTCCTGCCTCCCCTCTTACCATTAACAAATGAATTTTCCACATCACAAATCTAGCGTCAATCCTTCCAGTGGTATCCTCTCACCTACTTAAGGATGGAGAACCCCAATTCTCTTTGGCCTATTTAGAGCCTCAGGTTTTCTCTTTACATTGAATCATTCCTGTCAGCATATAAACAAATTCTTGTCTTAAAAAAAAAATCACCTCTCGACTTTATGCTCCCTTACCAAATATTTCACTTTTCTCCTTCTTTGTGTTATAAGCATGTTTATAAGAGCTATCTGTACTAGTTACCTCCAGCTTTTCTCATGCAAGTATCTCATGAAACCACCGCAAGCTTTTACCCTTGTGATTCCTCTGAAACTGTACCAATGACTTTCATGTTGGAGATGTCAAATTCTCATTTCTCATCTTGAATGATCATCAGAATTTGCCATAAATGGTAGCTCTCTCTGTTCCTTTGGCATCCAGGTCTCTACACTCTCCTGATTTTTCAGCCGGGTCTCTGTCCTTTCTTCCTTATCCTATTTTTTCCCCCTCTTTTCCTCAACCTCTAAATCTTAGAATATTCTAGAGCTCAGTTTGGAAATCTCTTCCTTTCTCTATCCTTACTTCCTTATTGACTTCATCAAATCTCATTGCTTTGAATGCCACCTATATGACTTATGATGCCTAAGTCTATTAATAGCCAATCATAGTAACTAACCTCTAAGAATGGCTTCATCTACTGGTATTTTCATTCTTATATATTTCCCTCTCCTTGAATTGGGACTGCCCCTGTGAATACAGCAGAAGTGAGGTCAAATGACTTCTAAGGCTAGGTCATTAAAAGTCTTGAAGCTTGCATTTGGGCCTCTGAAGTGCTTGCTCCTGGAATGGATCTCTTCCTTGGAACCCAGCCATAATTCACACTATGTGTGCACCCAGCACACTATGCACCCAGCACACTCTTCCTTGGAACCCACCCATAATGTACCCAGCACACTATGTGAATGGGTTCTTCACATGTCAATTCAAGTCTTCAAAGGGCCCCAGCCCCAGCCCATTTGACTGCAACCACATGAGATACTCAGAACAAGAGCCACTTGGCTGAGCCTTGTCAACCCACAGAATTTTGAGAAATAATAATAAATCATTGTTTTAAGCCACTAAGTTTTGGGTAGTTTGTTAGGAAGCAATAAATAACTGGGTCACTTGAATTTCCAAATTAGATATTCTTCCCACTAGATGTCTCTGCTTGGTGAGTAACAGGCATGTCAAATTCAGCATGTCTACAATAAACTCTTGATCTTTCTCTAGCAAGCATGAGTGTCTCCTAGCCTTTCCTATCTCAGTGAATGATCAATCACTCCATATTCACAGATGCTCAGACCAAAAACTTTGGTTTCATCATTGATCCCTCTTTCATTCATATGGTAAATCCAATCTGACAATGAATTCCATTTGTTTCACCTTCATAATATAGCCAGAATCTGGCCATTTTCCACTTTTTCCAATTCAATTTTATGCTGTTAAAGTCTTCTCCATACTCACTCTATTTCAGATGCCCTGGAACACTCCATATATTGTCATGCCTGAAAGCTTTTATATTTCGTGTTTCCCCATATAAAGCATACATTATGGCCCTGCTCAGATGTTAGCTTTTTCAGTGAAGGCCTTCCTGACCAAACATTTTAGAATTATAGCCTGTCCCTCAAAGACATTACTTATTCACTACCATTCTTTCCTCCTGGTACTTCCCCTAATCTGACAGATTCAATGTTTATCTTTAAATTTTATTAGTTATTCAGTTAGGAGATTGTTTGTTTTTCTTTTTTAAATCTGCCTTCCCATTAAGCCCCATGAGGGCAGGTATTTGACTGCTTTATCCTCAGCACTTAGACTACTGTCACAAATAAAGCAGATAATAAATACTGGTGGAATTGGTGAAGGAGTAAGATTCTCTCTTCTTTTAGAGTTATTTTAATATATGCAATTAAAATGAATTGTGTTTTGGTTTAAATTTTCTTCTATAATTCATGTGCTAAAATTAATGACCAAATTAATTAAGGTAATGAGGGGAAAGAATGTTTTGACAAAGGTTGTTAGAGATGAAGTGAATTTTCTGCAACTCCTATCCTCAGTGTTGTGTCATTTTTTTCAAAGACATTTTAAATGTATGTGAGAAGTAATTAAATAAATTTTTAACCACCCAACCCAGCACATATTTGTGTGCAGTTATAAAATTTAAAGTGAATTTGCATTTTAATCCAGCCTGCAATGTTTACATTTATATGCATATCTTATTTCTTATACTTTTATATTCTGAAACCTAAATCTCCACCTTGGTTTAACAACTTTATCTTTAATATTCTATAGCCAAGATGAAACACACATGCAGGCTTTAGAAATATCTTTGGTGGTAGGAACTTAAAATTTGGACAAAAAAACATGTTGCTATATATTTATGAAATTTAATTGAGGAAAACTTGTGAGGAATAGAAAATATTGACTAACTGTACATGCTTCAAAGCTGGGAAAGACCACAAATAAGTTAGACCTCAGGTTCCTAAGAGAACCAAAGAGGCTGAGATAATGAGATCAATCTAAGAAGAGGAAAATTAATAAAGGCAAATATCAAATTCTGGTGTTCATCTTAGTATGAACCACTCTACAAGTATGAGATTGGGAAGTATGTCTTAGCAAAACTCTAAAAAGAACATATGGTTTTAAAAGACCACAAGCACAAGAGAATTGTTTCTGCACAAAAGAGGCAAATTTACTTTTAAACCATATTAATGAAAAAGTCTGAAGAAGGTGATGGTGATGCTCTGCTCTGTGCTTCACCCCATTTACCTACAATGTTTTTTTTCAGTTCTTGGTTCATAGACAGAGCCAACTGAAATGCAGATAGGTTAATATGTTGAGTGGACCTGAAATAATGTCAAATGGGAAAAAAAAATGTGATAAGCCAGAAGGAAGTCTAACTCACTAAAAAAAATAAAATAGAATCTGAGTAGCTATTTTCAAATACATGAGGGATTTTATTTCATAAAGGAGAATTAGACTTGTTCTAAGACCACTCATGTGTAGGGATACTACTAATGGTTCCATATGGTACCATCCCAGTGCATAGATCATCTGAAAAAGCCTTCATTGGCAAAACACTTAGCTACAAGTAAATTATTATAAATTTACTTTAAATATGCTAATTTCAAAATAAGAAAATAAATTAACCAGAGACTAAAAACTAATGGAGCAGAATTCTGAAGCCAAAGTGATAATAAATACTGAAGCTGTGCTACCTCAGGGCAAAAAAGGATCCCAAGACTTAAGGCTGTGTGTCAAAGGGCAGGTAGCATGTGGGAGAAGCTAATGGGACTTTGATCTCCAAAATGTGAAGGGAGGAGAGTGAAAGTGAAGATGTCCCTCTTCCTGACATGTAGATGTTTACCTCACCAGACTCTCCTCCTCAGTTAAGATATGGGTACAGAAAACAACCTCCTGTCTATAGCAAGGAAAACCCAAGAAGAAGCCTGTCTGTCTGCCATAATTAGAGGTGGAAAAGTAACCATAACAATAGCCATAGTAGCCTGATCTGAGGATTAGATGATTATAAGCTAACCTCAGGTAAATCTATTTATTATGTCAAAGAGAAAAAGATTACAGTCAGAGAAACTCCAAGACAAGAAACTGATTTAAACTAGGCTGTCGATACCCAATTGAAACAAATACACACTAAATTCTACACCTAAAACTAAAAAAGAAGAAAGAAACAAAGAGACAAAGAGACAAACAAAAGAACACAATTCCACTCAGGAAAAAGATTCTCAACTTAGGATTCCTGAGATATACATAAATTAAGTCCTAGTAAATACAGGCTCACAACAGAAGGGAAAATACAAATACACAAGGAAATGAGCCACCATGAGTGAGAAAAATAGAGGCTAGAAGTACTTAGCATTAGATTCACATCCTCAAGGGCTTTAAATAGTGGAGTCATCAAAAACTAAACGCAAAATGTATATTAAAACATTTCAAAGATGGGCTCCAAAGATGAGCAAGGAATTAGACTATTGAAAATGTTCAAGCAGATTTGAAAAAGGTCCAAAACAAGCAAACAAACAAACAACAAACAAATTACTAAAAATGAAATACATAATCATTGAAGTTAAAAATCACAGTTCCCTGGAGAATTTGGTTACCATGAAGTGTAGTTGAAAAAAAGATAATTAAGAATGCAGTACACTGAATCAAGTTGATGGAAAACATGAAAAAGGTATTATAAGGGTTAAAAAAAGGAGAAAGTCTGAAGACATAATATATTTGTAGTCAAATTCACAGAATGAAAGAAGAGAGAGAACGTAGGAAAGGCAATGTTCAAAAGTTAATTTTAAAAAAGGAAAAAGTAAAAAAAAATAAAATAAAATAAAAAGGAAAAAGTTAAGAAATGAGAATTATTCAAAATGAATGAAGAAATCAAATTTTGAGAACCTCAATGACTTCCAAGTAATACAAATAAAAAACAAGTACAGACCTGAACTCACTGTAGTGAAACTGTCTAATAAGTCAATGTAGAATTGCGTATTCAGAAAAAAATATATTTCAAGAGGGAGGATACGGAAAAGACACTTTTCTCTTAGAATAAGCAAGCAAAAAAATACGCGCTATAGCCAAAATATCACCCTAAAGAAAATTTTAGAAGTTCTTGGAGAATTTATTGAATGAAAACAAATAAGAACATCTAAAACTTAGAGATACTGGATTCCCAGTCAGTGAATCTAGCTCATGAATGATGCAAAACAAATTCATGAAAATCACAGCTATGTTCCAGACCTGGCCACAGTGTCATAGGTTTTGAATATTTGAAATAGTCTCTTTAAAGATGGCAGGTTAATAATATTCAAATCAGAGAGACTAATTTTTCTCTGAAACAAAACCAACAGGAGAACCAACGGATAGATTTGTTTTAAGGAATTGGCACACGTAATTATGGAAGGTGAGCAGTTGTCCTCAGATCTGCATTCAGCAAGCTGGAGACCCAAGAGAGCTGCTGTGTGGTTTCAGTCAGTCAGAAAGCCTGAGAACCAGGAGAGTTCATGGTATAAGTTCAAGTCCCAAAGTTGGTAGGGTCCCCAAGTCCTGCGGCCCAAAAAGACCAATGTTGCACCTCAAAGCAAGCAGGCAGGAGGAGTTTCCTCTTACTCAGGCTTTTTGTTCCATTCAGGTCTTTAATTACTGGATAAGGCTGACCTATGCTAGGGAGGGACCTCTTCTTTATTCAGTGTACCAATCACATATTGATCTCATCTGGAAACATCCTCATAAACACACCTGGAATAATGTTGACCAAATGTCTGGGTACCCCATGACCCAAGCAAAGTGACACATAAAATTAAGCACTATGATAACATGAAGGCTTTATTTTTTAAGTTATTACACAAAGTCCAGAAGACTTAACTGTGGTTACAGAACATATTAATGGCATGTACCAACTAGTTATGCATCTGTATTATACTACTGTTATGGGAAAGGCTTTATAAACACTTCTAATTTAAGGTGGGAGAGAAAGGATATAGTTTGATTGCTCTCCTGAGACTCTCCTCATATTTCTCAGTAACTCTTTTTCTGGGATTGTTTCCTGTGTCTTATTATGTGAGATTCACTCCAGGTAAAACAGCTTGGGATTGAAAATCATTTACCTGCTGACCCACCAGTGTTTTTCTACTTCCTCATGTCATGTTCACTTATATGTGAGTTCCTATATTCTTACCAGAAGACATGTGAATGGGTAAAGCTCAGTACTTCAAAGCATAACATCACATTTCCATGTGTGAATTCATAGTCTACGTACAAGAGATTGTGTTTGTCTCTGTGCATATATGGAAGTCAGATTATAGCATCTAATAAATCTTTATGCCTGTATATTACCCATGAATTTGTCCTAAGTATACATCTCAGATTGTGCTTTCTAAAATGTGTATTTTCAATACTATGTGCCTTTAATTTTATTTAAAATAAATATAAGCTCATCGAAAATATACAAAGTATTTAAATATATCAAGATGAAAAATAAATATCACCCAAAGTTATATCATTCAAACTCAACAATTATTATTTGAAATCATTTCTTTTTTTTTTATCTCCTTCTCACTCTCAATAAGGTTTGGGAGATTTGTAACATACTTTAATTATACTATATTTACAACTTGGCATCCTGGTTATTATGGAAAATAACAATCTGCTGACATTTTAAAGTATACTCACTCTCAGATCTCACTCAAGACCAATTAAATCAGAGTCTCTAGAGGAGGTTAGTCATATATTTTTTTCCAAGTGTTCCCTAGTTGATTGTAAAGTGCAGCCAGGGTTGAGAACCACTGGAATTACATATAAGCATTGTCCATGTTGTTAAATAGTTTTCATAAACATTATTTTAAATAGGTGCTTGCATTACACAGGGTTACTGAAATTTATTTAAAATTTCTTCATGTTGGATATTTAGGTTATTTTCAATTATATATGTCCACATGGATAAATCCAAATATATGTAAATACTCTATCTTCCTACATATTTATTATGATCAGAAGAGGCAGATGAGTTGACCTTTTGAGAGGAGTTAAATTATAAAATGGGCTTAATATTCTGAGATGACACGTATTTCTTTTAGCTCTTTTGGCCACTCATTAACTGACCCTAGCTGGGAGCTATAAAAAAATTTTAAAAAATTAAAAATTAAAAAAAAAAAACTGGAAAAACTGAGTACCACTGCTAGAGTTCATAATTTTGTTAAGAATCTAAAATTGATTAATTATAACTTTAAGAAGGCTGCAATATATGCTTTGAGTGTATGATTGGTACACAATAACTATACATATATATGTAAATAGAAGTCATTTTTAATTGTGCAGGATTAGGTTTTGGAGGGGTTATAACCTCAGTCTTTAAGAATTTTGAAGACTAGTAACTCAACACAATTCATGGAGAATAATTTATTTTAAGAAATAGAGAAAAATCACATTGTATTTGATTAGGGGGGTTGTGATAAAGAGAAGTATTTTGTCAAAATCCAATTCAGACATCCCTATGGAAAATTAAGACAGTTGGGATTAGATAGTATCCACTTATCCAATTTCTGCCTCACTGTGTCTTTTTTATTTGAATTAATCTGGGTAATGAACACCCAAACCAAATTATTGTGGGTTGATTACCCATGAAAAGTGGGTTAATTGTTTAATAGCCATGGGTGCAAGCGGGTATAGGTATTTTAATATACATAAACTTCTAGTTGGCATATTTGACAGTAGCATAAAATACATATACAATGAAATCAACAATACAATTTCACATTAAAAGTTGATTAATCTTCTTGTTAGCATGATTTAATTGTCTGTAAAATTGGTTGCTAAATACTGGAAAAATAGTCATCTATTACAATTGCATCTGTTTAAAAAAAAAACAAGGACAAATGAGGGTTTTTTTAGTATGAAACCAATAAATCTTACTTTTGAGAAAATATTGGAAGAAAAGAGATACTTAGTGCCACTTACAATCAAAGGCAAATGTAACAAATGGCTGTTTCCATGGTCAGCTTAGCTTGTTATCAAACTTGGGTACAGCAGGTGCAGCCATCCACGTTCCTCTGCAGTTTAAAGTAAAATCTACATAAAAGTATTCGATTCCGAAGGAAGAAGTTGGCATCTAATTGAACGATGCCGACTAGCATTTACATTCTCTGGGCAAGACAAATGGTCCCAATCAAGGAACACCAGCGATAGCCATGTTTTCTAATTTACCTTCTAAGGTCATCAAGGGGAAGACCTTATTAGAACATAGCTGCCATGGCCATTATCTTTCTATCACTCTCAGTAAAGCTGCCCAGGATCCCAAACTAAAATGCCAGCACTCAGCTCTCCTCTCATGGCAGAAGCAATGGACCCAATTAAAAAAATTTGGTGAATGGATCCATTATATTATGCCTTTTCTTGAGAAAACAACAACAACAACAACCGAACACAGGGGAATAACAAAATAACAACCACCACCAAAAAGGATAGACAGAAGGAGAGTGAGCATGCTGTGACAGCAGGGAAGCTGCAAGTGTGGGCGGAAGGTTATTGGAAAGTTCACAGAGTTAACAAGGAGGCCAACCAAAAGGCTTTGCTTGATTGTCAAATCATCACTAATTTTCTATTTTTTTTCCTTGTTTTATTTTCCTCTTTTTTTTTTTCAATATCTGCCTCGGCTGATTGCTTTTGCTTCCTATGGTAAACTGGGCTGCAGCCTGCCATCGCTCTTTGCTCTCTTAAGAGATGAAGAAGTAACAGTATACTTTTCTTTCAGCATTAATTTCGGGGGCCTGGTGACCACTGATCCAGAAGCATTATTTTGGCATAGCCCTGGTACATGTCTCCCCTACCTGAGGGGTACTGAATACTGACATCACAGAAATCTCAATATGTCCAATGTGGTGGGAAACCTAAGAGAACCTCTTGGCCATGCTCAGGGTACTCATTTCCTTGTTTTCTGAGAGTCTGGGTTGCTTTACCGTGATTCTCGGCTGTGCAGCCCAGAGACCCAATTACCAGGTATCTGCATTCCCTCATCCCCCTCTCCTCCTCTCCAGGCTCCCACAGCCCGGGGTTCACCGCTAAGTCACCTCTCTAGACCAAGAACTCTTTGCAACCGGCCATCAGGCTAAATCAGACACAAACAACAGCCAGAAATATCTACAAATGCTGACACTTGAAAGGAACCAGAGACTTCGAAGGGGATCAAAGTGGTGGTCACTGGGGAGCTGCAGTTGAATTTCACCTAGCAAAACAGAAAAACAAAGCACCTGAAAAAAAGCAAGAGCAGGCTGACGGTGCCTGGGATTTCATCCACCTTACCCAAGGCAGCGGCCTGGTCAGAGGAGGCCCAGCTGCTCAGCTCTGCTCCTCGCTGCGTGCTAGCCAGATGACACTCTGACGCTACAAGATGTATTCCCAATTGTACATATTAATTTTGATGCTTGCCTAGAGCCACAGTTTCTCATTCTCTGTCAACCGGTGTGGTTAATTATGTACTGTAATATTTAAATTACAATTCTGATTATTTTTGAAAGATAATTAGACTAAGAAAAAGAAGGAGACAGAGTTGCAAGGAAGGTTGTTCAGAAAATTCTGGTGCTAGCGGAAAGACAATATATTCTCCCAGAAGTAAGAATCATTTGTGGCGCAGCTGGGCCGCCGGGAGACTGCAATGAACTCTTTGGAACCATGAGTTTATATTAATTAAGGAGGGGCCATCTGGTTCAGATGAAAAAAGAAAAATATAATCAATTCTAGATGACTTGTCAAACCTTGAGTGACATGCGCACTTTCCAAGTAAGTTCTTGCCCCCTGCATTTGTCCATCTCTTTGATTCAGCACTTCTGTTTTGTCCAAAACGTGAAAATGAAGTCCTGCCTAGTTCCTGTTCTTCATTTACTTGCATTTGATACAAAATCCCATTGTTAATATTCAAGTATTTCATTGATTCACTGTCTCTGATGGTATCTCTTCAAAATTACCACAAAGTATTGGATAAGACAGAGTCTGGTGGATTCTTGGTCAATTTGTTTTCCAACAATGGAGCTATTCATGTAAATTTAACACATGCACTCGTGTAATTATTGGACCTATTAGCAGATGGATTTGTGCCAAGTAGCGAATAAATATTCAATTAAAAGAAATTAGCTCTTAATGTGTTTCTCTGGCAATATCAAAGACATATTTGGCATGAGACAGTAACTTATTTTTATTTTAGAATCTGTTTTCACTGTTTTTTTTTTTTTTACACACAATAATAAAGCCAAGTAGACAAAGTCAAGTCACATATTCAAAGACTGACACTCAAGAGCTAACGCCACTCGGGGGTGCGACGGGTACGACACTCTCCCCCAGATGCTCTTGCTTCTTTCCCCTCTTTCTTCTGTCCCTCTTCTAACCCTTTTCTTTCCTTCCTTCTGTCCATCCTCCCTTCTTCCTTCTTCTGTAAATTTCTGAGCGAATTTTTGTGTTATTTCAGGCTCAAGTTTAGGCACTTGGGAAACAAACAAAAACAGACATAGTAATGGAGAAACAAATTAATTGTGGTCTCACCCAATGTAATAAATGCTATCTCACATTGATTTCTGCCATGTTAAATATAACTAGTGATGAATACAATTAGGTAGGTAACTCTAGCTAGCTAATGCTTCAACGAAGCTGTACAAAAGCTAAATCACCATAACATAATGAGTAAAAAAGCAGAAAACTGGTCTCCAATAACTTCTCTTCTCATCTGAAATCAACTAGATTTTCTGAAAACTAACATAGTATTTCAGTGTTGGTAATAGCATAACATAATGGGTAACAACACTGGCTTTGGCTTCATACAGATGTGGGTTCTAATATCAGGGTCACTAATTAATAGTGGGGTGACTTTGTATAAGTTGCTACTTCGCTGGCCTAAGTTTCAATTTTCTTTTCTTTCTTTTTTTTTTTCAATTTTCCTATTAACGAAAGCAGATACAACTGCTCTGTTCTGAGGATTAAATGACATAAAGTACGTTAAGGGCTTACTATAAGAACTGGTTCATATAATTAATAACTATATTGTTATTTATGTTACAATTATTATCACAAAATTGAAACAGCAGTCCTGCTTGTCAAAATCCCTATCAGACAATCCCCCCCTGTGCATAAATAGCTACCCAATGGCGGTTTTCCCAACAGGAATCCAATCCAATATAACTTAAGAGAAGTAGACCCATCTGTTCCTTTAGTTCTTAAAAGGACACTCTAGATTCCTTTAAATGCAGGGCTTAGGAATAAAGTAATGCCTTTAATGGTTAAATAGGCTCATGGCTAAATCAATACTAATGCAAAGAAAAAGGGATGTGTGACTGGAAGCAGGAATGAATGTAATCTTTACATCCCATTGATTATAACTGAATTCACAAAGAGCAAAAAAGGTTGTTGGCTCCTTTGAAGTGCCTAGGTTAGCTTCTATCTAACCAATCGAGGCTAATCTCTTGCTCTGTTGACCTTTGTAAAATGGTTTGCCAGGAAAAAGCTCAAGTCCCTAGACAATGCTTACTACATGCCTGACTGTTGTCTAGAGGAGATAACAATCAAGAGAGTCAGAAGAATAAAGAAAAATATCGGAACGAGCTTTTCATGGCTTTTACAAAAGATGATTCCAATCAAATCTCAGAGTAATAAAATAAATTGTATTGGAAGCATTTGGAACAATATGTATAATATCTGTATTGTTGAATGATCTCATAAAAATATCCTAATGCCCAGTGGGAGGTAGTTACCTTCACTGGAGTTATTATGGCAGTTAGATAGGACCGTATACTAACTTGATTATTCTTCCCCTAAATATCCTGTTTCCTGTTAGTAATTGAATTCCACTTTCTACTTTAAAATGCCAATCTTCTATAGAAAGTTCATTTCTTGAGATCTTAAAACACTCCCCAAACAGACAACATGGATCCCAACAGCTGCAATCTATACATTGTATGTTTATAAATTGTGTTGCTTGTTCTTACATCTCTGTTTTCAAAAGGAAGCCAGAAAGATAGATCTAAAAAGAAGAAGAAGAAGAAACAGAAATACATACATTTTTTAGCATTTAGCATTTTTTTAGCATTTTTACCAATCAGTTAATACAAGAAATTAGTTGAAAAACAATTCAAATTATAGATGTCTCAATGCGTAGCCTAGAGGTAAGTATAAGAACGCCACATCTTAGGCAGCCTCTTCTCAAGAGGCAAGGCCTAGAAATGTTGGCAGCCACATGAAAGCTCTATCAAACTTAGAGAGTCTCCCATCTCCTAACCAATAGTGAAAAATAATAATAATAACCAATAATAAAAATCGTATCTTGGAAATGACCCAAGTCAATTATTTATTAGTACACTGAAGGCATGTAGAATTGCTCTCAGCTTTTTGAATGAGACAGTATGGAACATTTGAAAAAGACAAGACTGTCTCATTTGTTGTTTCTCGGGTGAAGATTCTAGCTGCCAATTTGGCAATTGGATCACTGACCAGATAGTTTAATTCTTTTACATGCCTTTGTTCTGGAGCAAATTAAATAATCCTTTTTCTGGTAACAGAATGTTAGCTTCTTCCCAGGAGAGCTACTAAGAAATTAAGAGGAATTTTGGGTACCATTTTACAATGAATGTCATAAATATCTCCCACTTTTAATTTGGTTTTAACAGGATACTTAATCTCTGTTGATTATAAATCAATTGAATATTAAAAACACATTTATTGAAAATTTAACCACTAAGAATAAGATAGAGTAGGTAACTATTACATGGTTTTTAGTGTTGTGTAAATAAGCGTGTGAGGGAAAAAAATCCATATTTATTCAATAGCAGCTATTTTTATTTGAAGGGTTAGAATAAACACAGTCATCTTGGTACAGTATGTTAAAGACCAATAGAATATTCAAGGCATATTAAGTGAGATTTAGTAACCATAAATTTGATATGTGTCTATGATATAGCTGCTCATCTTCAATAAATAGGTTTTTAATAAGCAGTTGGTATTTATTCAACAAAAGCAACTGTTACAATGAATAAATTAAATGCCTATTTAAGACACTTCATTCAGCATAAAGAGGTAGTACAATTTCCCTGTGGTACCAGAAATGATCGTGTTAATACTGGAGTGAAGCCAGTGCTCTAATACCCCGTTGTCAGTGGGAAGCACGTCATGCTCTGCACTGCAGCATGACCAGCATTACACAGCGTGAGGAGTCACAGCCATGAAGAATCCATCCAGGAATTTTGACAAGATTCTGTTGGCTGAAATCATTGCAATCCTTAAACATCAGCCCAGAGTACATGAAAAAAGAGAGCAAGTCTCCATTGCTTTTCAACAAGTCTGAAAGAAAAGGACTTCAGTGTTTGCTTTGATTGTATGGCTGCATGCTTTCCAGTTACCAAATATGCCACTCAACCTGGAAGGTGATTTGCCAGCTCACCACTGGCACGTGTACGCGGTGTAGTTACCATGGGTGCTGCTTCACTAGCCCTGAAGCAGGAGGCTTCTGAAACTATTATGAGCTCCATTAGTATATTTCCAGTTGATTTCCCAGTATCATTCCATTTTTCTTATATGAGTGTTTTTAGAGAGAAATCATATATTTTGATCATTTAACGTTGGCATTTATTATACTGTGGGCTTAAATGATAGGGAAAAATCGTGTTGACTATCCAGTCTCTCTCCACCAGCAACACCAATCTTAAATAGACGTGAATAGCTTTAGATTGTACCTTGTTGGTCACACAAGTTTAGGTGAATGGATAACTCGCACGCCATAAGCAAAGATGATTCTGTTCTTATTTAAACGTCATAGTAAGCATCTTTTATAAAAAACTTAGTGTTCATATTCAATTCAATTATTAAAATGCTGCTTTCTTCCAGTGAACAGGAAAGTCATTATAAAACAAAATGTATTTCTATTCATCATTGTCTTCTCTTACTTCTGGTTAGCCACAAGGTATTTTGCCAAGCTTTCTATATGCACTAAGAAGATCCTAGAGATTCTACGAGAATCATTCTTGAGAAGCTCCAGCCATCTATTATGTGCCTTGTCAGTGAAATAAATCATGACCTTTCCTTAACTAACCCACCAGGTCTAAAGTCATAAGCTTGTACATAACTTAGTGCATTTTCGTTTAAGCCAGGGACTTGCAATATAGTAAATATAGAGATAATATGAAAGGATTCATTCCCAAATTCCTTAAATCCTAGGAATTTAATTCTCAGAAAACTCTGCACAATTTCTTGAAGGCAGATTCTGAGTGAAAAAAAGTCACAGGAAATGTTGTGGTAAGGAATCTAATAAGCAACAGTGAACTGAGTCTCCAGGCTTAAGGGAGGAGCCAGACAAACTAGCTAATGCTTCTTGGATGACCACTTGATTCTAATTCCAAGAAGAAATATAGGAGAAGGCTGACACTCTTTTTTTTTTTTAGATTTTATTTATTTATTCATGAGAGACACAAAGAGAGAGGCAGAGACACAGGCAGAGTGAGAAGCAGGCTCCATGCAGGGAGCCCGATGTGGGACTCAATCCCAGGCCCTCCAGGATCACATCCCAGGCTGAAGGCAGCGCTAAACCTCTGAGCCACCCGGGCTACCCAAGGCTGACACTGTTGATAAAACAATCACTCTGTGACTCTGCTCCTACTTTTCTCCACTCCTACCCATTGCTTCAAAACTTATTAACTTTTAGGATTTTCTCTCCTAGAAACTAGAATGCTAGATGGGAAACAGTGTGTGTGTGTGTGTGTGTGTGTGTGTGTGTGCATATTTTAGATATGTGTTCCCAATTTCTCTTACCTGGCTTTTACTGTCATGAAAAAGATCACACACACACACACACACACACACACACACACACTTGAGATAAGGGAAGGAAGGAAGTATTGAAAACATTGAAAACCCTCCAATAAACAAAACCTATCCCTCTTCCATTACCTCTTGACAATTGGGGAGATAAAATGAAAAATCAAGATGGAGGCTGCAGTGGGCAAGATTCTAAGATGACCTTCAGGACCTCCTGCAGTGTGCATGTATTGCATAATCTCTGGGACTGTGAATATGATGGATTTTACTCCCATGACTAGGTTTTGTTATATGGCACAATTGACCCTAAAATAGGGAGATTACCTAGGTATGCCTGACATAATCGAATGAGCTGCGTGAAAGCAAAATGTTTTGTCCTGGCTGGTCACAGAAGTCAGACATTCAAAGTATAAGGATTCGATTTGCCACTGCTGACTTGAAGATGGAGGGGGTCGTGTGTTAAGGATGTGAATGGTCTGTACAAGCCAAGAGAAGCACCAGAGGAAAGCCAGCAAGGAAACAAGGTCCTCAGTCCTACAACAGTGAGCACTCCAAGACAGGTGAGAACCACAACACAGGCCAACATCTGGATTTCAGTCTAGTGAAATCCTAAACAGACTTCTCACAGAAACTATGAGAGAATGAATGTGTGTGTTTTACACTTCTGTGTTTGTAGTGATTCATTACACACTAACAGGAAACGAATACAGAGGCGAGTACACCACTTTTAGTATTGGTAGACATTATGTCGGAGAAGTTTGACTAATGTGAACGCCAAATGGACTTTGTCACTGAGCTCCATAATTAGAGTGATATGCTAACTCTGGCTCAGGCAACACTGGGCTGGAGCAGGCCGTCTTATTTTCACAGAAGGGAAATTTTCACAGGAGAGCAATTCAGTAAAGGACAGCAGGGAAGAAACTGAGCTCAAAGAAGTCAGATTCACTCCAAAAAAAAGAAAGGTGCAAGTTAGTCTGAAAATTTTAGCTATTTTTCCCAAATTGGCTAATCAGTTACATCATTCCACCTCCCCAGAGGCATAGCAAGTAAAATGGTAGAGACCTAGACTTACACTAATTGAACTTTTTTCACTGGAAGAAAATATTAATGATACAGAAGAATTCTCCTATAATACAAAGCAAGAGGAAGGGAGGAAGCAGAGAAGGGGGAGCGGTCTGTCTTAATCATCCCAATAACTAATACCTGTGCTTGGTTGAAAGTCACTGCTCAGCGAAAGCTTATTGAAAGAGAGGTGGAATAGTTGAATGAATTATTAATGTATTTTCTTTTAAACTTAGAATAATAATATTTCATTTGACAACTGGTACACCCAAATTATATACCTAGGTATGCATGGTAAGAGAAGCATAATAAAGTAGCAAGAACCCAGACTTGAAACCATAAGACCCAGGTTAAACAATCTAATCAGCAGGGCGCCTGGGTGGCTCAGTCAGGAAAGTGTCTGACTTTGACTCAGGTCATGATCTCAGGGTCCTTCGGATCGAGCCCTGTGGTGGGCTCCATATCCAGTAGAGACTCTGCTTCTCCTTCTGCCCTCCCCCTGCTTGTACTCTATCTCTCTTTCAAATAAATAAACAAAATATTTTTAAAAAAAGGAACCAACTAACACCTTGAGAAGTAACTTCATCTCTACTCTTCATCTGTACACTAAAGCCAATACTAACTAATGGGATCATTGGAAAGACAGAATGGGAAAATCTAGTGCTCAGCACGGTGCTGACCACATAGTAAGTGATTATTAATTAAATGGAAGTTATGAATCATTTCTTAACTGGTTCTTCAATGTTTATAGACTCAGACCTTCCTGTAAAGTACACAGTCAGTGCAGGCCTTAGCAAGTGTAAAAATTGATGACACACCATGGTAGCTGTCCCCATGTGGTAGCTAAGTATTTCAGGCTGTGTTAATATTGCAATATTTCCATTTCAAAATGTAGCTTCAGAATTATCCTTGGCACCATAAGGAAACATGGAAAATTATAGACCTCCACTTTGCTCCATCAACTCATAAGTGATACTCATCACCGTTGTCAAAGCCAGTTGGCCATCACTAGTCATATGATGGCATCGGGAGCTGTGAAATTTAACCTTCCATTAGCCCAGGAAAGGGCAGATATCAGAAGTATTGTGTATTAGTAATGTCTTCCACACCAAGGTGCCTATACTTTATTGGCTTTGGTTCTTCTATTACACTGCAATCCTTGAAGACAACATTCAGACTTTCCCTTCCTGGATAAGAACCTGAAGTGACAATAATTCTCTCCTAAACAATTGTGTTTGCTCAATGCTCTCTCTCTCTCTCTCTCTCTCTCTTTTTTTTTTTTTGAAGGCCACTCTTCTTTCTGCATTCTGATTATTAAAATGCAATGGCACAAATCTTGGAACAAGGGAAACATGTCTTTTAGAGAGTAAGTTCTGGGAAAAAACAAAACAAAGTAGAACATAGTTGAAGATTGTGAGCAGAACAACAACTAAAGCTTTTGGTTTTGTTACTAGAAGCGTAGTACCCGAAGACAGTGGGTCCAGCTTTGTTTCTCTTGATATTAGTGAAGCCACAGTTGTGTTATGATTTTGTGTTGTGGGCAATTCGCTTAGATCGGGATCAAGATAAACTGTAATGCATCCGGAGAACAATCAGAACAGTTATAAAATTCTATGCTAAGTTATATGAGCAAAAATTGAACTAAGCGATGAGGATGCATAACCAGGAAATGAACACCCTCGGGCAGGACATGATTGCTGTCTTCAAATATTTGAAGGGCTGTCATGTGGGAGAAGCATAACACTTGCTCTGTATAACCCTAGGGTATAATGAGAACCAGTGAGTGGAAGCAAAAAACTAGACCTAATTTGGTTTATTTTAAGGAAGATCTATCAGAACCAAACCGCAGTGTATTAGGCTGCCTCAAGAGGTAGTAAGTTCCTTGTCAGAAAAATAGTTTATACCAACTGGTAACCACATGAAAGGGACATACCAGAAAGATCTCAAGCATGAGATAGAGATTGGATAAATATCTTTAGGTGGGGTGACTATACATTTATCATTCAAACCCAGACCAGAGTAAAAAGGAATACTATTAAAAATTGTGCCAACAAGTAGGCATAAACTCGAACAATCTCAAGCAAAGGAGGATATGTGGTCCACTATATTTAGGATTATCTTCCAACCCTGAGATCATTTTGTATTATTCCTTAACATTAAAATATCAATTACATTCCTGAGTGTAATTTGCAAAACAGAAGATTTCCAGACAGCCAGTTGTGGGATTTTTTTTTTTTAATTTTTTGGGCATCGTGAAAAGCCAATGGGGGATGTTTTGAGCAGGTTGGGATCTTTCTTATGTAGCTTTAAGTTCCATTGTGCTGTTGCCTTCATATAGTATTTGGTTACAGGTAAGGTTAGTTCAGAATACAGCCATATATTGGGACACCTGGGTAGCTCAGGGGTTGAGCATCTACCTGTGGCTCAGGGCATGAACCTGGAGTCCTGGGATCAAGTCCCACATCGGGTTCCCTGCAGGGAGACTGCTTCTCCCTCTGCCTATGTCTCTGCCTCTCTCTCTGTGTCTCTCATGAACAAAAAAATAAAATCTTAAAAAAAAGAATGCAACCATATAGAAAATGCATACCAAATACTTAGCAAGCCATGTGAAAGAAAATTTCATGGTCCCCCAGATTTGTCCACAGGCTAGTGGACTAGTTAGACAAGAAGCTGGATTGAGTGCCTGCCGTGTGCCAGATACTACACTAGGCACTACACATTGAGTTCTGATGGCATTCTCATGAGGTGGGCGTTATCACCTTGTCAGGTAGGTACTATTGTCCCTACCTTACAGACAAGAAAATCAAGTTTGAGAGAGGTTTCATAACTTGTCCCAGAACATAAACGTAATAAGTGGGAGAAGTCAAATTTGAATCCATATCTATTCAGAAGCGTGTGCTTGCACCATTCCAGGGTGCCAGCATTGGATAACAACACAAAGAAAAAATCTGATGGTTGCCTAAGACAGTGAATATTCATATAGCATTTTAAGATTTCTATGTGACTTTTATTCATTTATTATCTACTTATTATCCTAGCTTTTAAGCCATCTACTAGTCACCAGGCATCAACTTAGGCATGGGAGATGCTAAAACAGAATTAATCTTACTAGAGATAGAATTACAACCAGATGAGAAGATGTGTGCATTACTTGTAGCTGAGTTTGCCTGCATTCAGTCTAAAGAAACAACAGGGATATGTAATATATGTGAAAATTTTCCCTTAGCTGAGAAATGGATCAGAGGAGAAAAAAGCGAAAAAAAAAAATAACAAAAACGAGCTCTAAATTGCAATATGAGGAAGATGTCTCCAGCATAAGGGAGGGTGGGCGGACTGATAAGGAGAGAAGGTACGAGGCCTTCGATGTGGTCCATGTGTGAACTGATCTAAGCTACCTACGGTGTTGGGAGCTGGGCAGAAATTATAGGAAGACACACGATTTCATCTTCATAATAAATAGGAAATTAATGCATGAATTCTTACTATTCACCACGTATTATGGATTAGAATCTGGAGTTACCAAAAGTCACATAAATCCCAAAGCTGGTGCTCATCCCTTTCACTGTACCAGGAATGGTTGTCAGAACCAATGACTAAACTGTAAATAAAGCATCAGAATGTGACAAACAAAAGTGCGAAGGACCCTTTTGGTGTTGGCTTTGTCCAGATCACCAGGGCATTTTGAGTTAAAACACTAACATTTCAATCGCTTCCCCTCTCCCTGGCAGCCCCCTCACCTCCTCGTTTTCTGTAAGATCACAAATAAAGTAATGAGCAACAGACAGGGATTTCAGCTTAGCTAAACTAAAACAAGAAGGCTGAAGGCAAGAAAATTGTTCTGTAACATGTTCCAAGGAGAAATTCCAAAACAGAATGAAATATTTCCTGGTGTAAAATGCCCTCGGTGGACTGAAAAATTTCCTTGGAACCCAAGACAACAGGTAAAGTCTGTTCCTCATTAGCTTGTGCGATAATGACCCAATCTTACATTTTCTATTTCTTTGGAATTCATTTGTTTTCATTACATCAGGTGGTTGTTATTATGATGTGTTAATGGGCTTCAAGCAGGGCTGTCCTCTGTGACTCAGACTCTGATTACTAAAATGAGAGTTTTGATATTTCTTATTATACCAACTCAGTTTGCATTCCAATTGTTAATATTCTTGTCTACCAGAATAGTGCTCTGAATTTCAAAGGCGTGCCAAGGACAGAAAGTGAGAATTTTATTTTTATTTTCAACTCTAGATTCCTTTCATCTAAAAGTTTGTCTTCCATGGCTTTAGCACCATATTTCAATTCTTTTATGCCCCTGGTCTCATTGCTAAAATCTTTTAAAACATTTTTTAAACATGAAAAAAAATTAAAAAAAAACACTCATAATTCCCCTTTCTTCATTTTTTTCCCCCTTTGGGTCCATATACCATGTTCTGGTATAAATAGCCTTCCTCGCCTTTGCCTTCCTTCTTCTGATCCTATTCCCATAGGATGAAGCCCTAGTATTGCTGGTCATGACCTTTTGATTCAGTCTAATTGTAATGAACTCCTGGACTCATTACTTGTAAGTATAAATAAGTTAGATGAATTGCTCCTAAGTAGGCACCTCTTCAAGGGTTGAGCCCCACTGCTAATGCAATATCAATGCTGCTTTTTTTTTTCTCATGTGTAAGGAATAAAAATCTTAAAGCTAGAGTTCAAATTTAGTGGGTTTTGGTTTTTTTGGTGTTTTTTTATTATTATTATTTGGTTTTGGGAGGGTTTTGTTGTTGCTTTTTAATGAGAGTGACGAGAGAACCATGACATTTCTGGTCCGATTCAGATGGGGTTATTTTTTCGGAAGCTCATGCCAAATGGATCCTACAAATGGAGCATTTCCATACTATCCGTCCTGTTTATCCCAAACCTCTTGATATTCCATATTCATACTCTGAATGCATACTTCTCTTCACTTTGTTCTAAGAGGAACAACAAACTCCCTATTTAACTGGATAACAAATGAACTTTTTAAAATACCTAAATCTATATTTACACACACAAGATGAGATTGGTATTTACCGAAAGGGACTGCCTCTACTCGCTAATATGCACTTCACAATAACCTAAGAAAACAAAAACAACCTTCTCACTCCCAGGAAAATTGTGCTTGTGATAATTACAGCCATACTAAACAGCTTTGCTTTCCCAGACACTACAGAAATACATTCGGTTGAACACATTTTTGTTCTGGGTCTAGAGAAAGATTTCTTTATGTTTTCTTTGGGTAATTGTTAGCATTATTGCCGTTTATACCACAGGACTTAACGCGGAGAAGGCTTGTGTTTCTGAGCGCCTCCACTTCTGCTGATGTCTGTGATGTCTGCCACATGTTGGTTTACCTTACATTATTTCTCTCCACCTCCCCCACCCCCAAAACATCCAGCATCACAGATGGCATTTTATAGACAGCTATTTTGGTATAAGTGTGGGTGTTTAAGTTTGCATTCAGCCGAGGACAGAAAATGTCATGAGGGCTTTGTCCTCCAAAATGTGCTGTTGTGTCGCTGCTTTCCTTTAAAGCTAATTGTATGTTTCCTTGTCACTGATTAAATAGATGTCTGAACGTGTCTATAAGCAGTCCTGTCGACTTTCTCCTGTGTGTCGGGGTCAGATTGCTTCTATAAAGACTCAGGACAATAGCCGCCTTGAGATCTTTATAACACGGAGATCTAGAAGAAGCTGAAACACACTGGGACAAAAATGACAGACACAAACCAAAGGTGTATGGTATTTCATTAACAAAAATATTCATATTCATATACAGGATAGTTATACCTGTGACTATTTCACTGGGTGGAGTATCTAATGGGATGATCTCGCCTCACCGTATGATCTTTCCTTGAATCGAAGAGCTCAAACCAATGAACCAGACAAAAGGATTTGTTTTTCTTTACAGTATTTAGCCTCACAACCCAATCACTATTGACCAATGATGTTGTAAACAAATGCCAATTAGAGAAATCCAAGGGATTATAGTAAAGATGCTACCGTTGATTTGTCTGCCAAGAAAAGAGATATTTTTATTGTTTATGGCATCTTTGAAAATTTAGCCCTTTCTAAAGAAAACTAAGACAGTTCAGGGAAACACCAGAGGATACAGGAAAGAAAAAAAAGGATGCAAAAAGTGAAGGAAAAAGATATCAAAGATTATAAACCATCTGTGGCAGGATTGTCGGCAGAAGTTAGAAGTAGCCGGTAAACAGTAGATATATAACCACAAGCCCCAATGCCTATGGGGCAGATGAATAACATAAGTGACGGAGGAAGGTAAGGTGATTTAAGTCATGATCCTGAAACACTTGTTTGTAAATTAAATCCATAAGAATATTCTTTCCTCCACAAATAAACAACCTCTCTCATCTTTCTTGCGCACTGTGTGTTGTGTTCTCACTCTTGATAGAGATATGGGTATGAGGAGTCTTTCACTTTCCTCAAGGCTGGAGAACGACTGGGCCAAGTGTGCTGATCAGCAGCAATGGGCAATAGGCCTCAGTGTCAGGGAAGCAAAACGCACAACTGCTAATTCCATATTTTTTAAAGGATACTAGATGGTCAATTTGCCATAGGCAGAAAATCCATTATCCATCCTCAAAGTTTACTCTAGTGCTTGACCCACATAAGGCATTCATCAAAGTTAGTGAATTTAATTTTTACAAATATAAAGAAGACCAAGGGATGGAATGAAACTGGAATAGCTTCTCCAAGAATGAGAGAAGTAGGGAAACATAATTGGGCCCCTCTCCAAACTGCAACATTTGAAAACCTTTTCCATCCAAAGTGCTTGAGTACGTATTTACCTGTAGGTCAACAGTGCCACCCCAGAAAGCCTTACACCGAGGGGCCAAGGGGTTGCAAAGACACACCTATCAGCGTATTACAGCAGCATAGTGAGGGCTAAGACCTGGAAGGAAAGAGCTGGATGATTGATGGCGACAAGTATGTGCCATCTGCCCCCATGTCCATATCAGTGTTTTGATATAATATGTATCCCCACAATGGGTCACTGAGGAAGTCTGAAGTATGCTCCTTGGATTAAGGTTAAATGAAAAAAGAAATGAAGAATGGATTTTTCAAACATACAGAGTTAGTATTGTAAAAGGCTCAAAGTAGAAGAGGGGAAAATCCCAGTAGTTCTGAAAAATGTTATTTATTTATTTATTTATCTATTTATTTATTTATTTATTTATGCATTCATTCATTCACTCATTCTTATTTTTTATTTTTAAAATTTTTTCCATTTATTTATGAGACACACAAAGAGAGGCAGGGACACAGGCAAAGGGAGAAGCAGGCTCCCTACAGGGAGCCCGATGCGGGACTATCTAGTCCCGGGACCCCAAGATCACAACCTGAGCCAGAGGAAAATGCTCAACCACTGAGCCACCGAGGCATCCCTGAAAATTTTTATTTAAACGCTTTCATGTCTCAACGGCTCAGGTTAACACACGTTTGCATAAGTGACCCTATAGATAATGTCTGTTTTGTTCAGGAGGAGCATAAAGCTCAAGTCCATAGCCCAATTATATTTAGCATTTTACCTTTGCAGACTTCCATTATATGTGAAATAATAGCCTGTCCTAGGTTGTCCTGAATCGATAGAAAGCAGTGCGCAAAATTATTATTAAACCAGCTTTGCAAAAAAATAAAAATAAAAAAAAAATAAACCAGCTTTGCAGGGTCAAGTGATGTAGAAAAACAAGGTACTTACTACACAAGTCAGTTAAGAAACTTCTGTTTATACTACGCAGGCTCTGGAGAAGTATTATATACCTGAGGGATCGACCTCCGTACTCAATTTTTCTTAGCTAGATGAGAAGTCACCTTCATACTGTTCTCTACATTTTTTCTTTGGTTTGAGTTACCAGGGGGTATTGTCACCAAATACTTGACTCCACATATTTTAATTATTTTATTTGACGCATACAGATCATTCAGAAGAGGAAACCAGCCTCCTTTCAACTGAACAACAGATGAGCTAATCATTCAATCATTTCACCAGTCGTTCACAAGACAGCAAGCATGGGTCAGTCATTCGGTGGCTGTTGGCAATGCAAAGACATAGGACCCTGCTTCTTAGATCCGCAGACGACAGCCTTGGACCCCTTGATTACAGTACAGTTTGTAAGGTATTGATTTTTATTTGTCCAGATGATTTCTTTATTCTACGGATCTATTCTTTGTTCCCCTCATTTATATCGAGCCTGTGCATGATAGGCCCTCAAATGATTTTTCATCTTGGTGTTGAGGAAACCATACAGTCCCAGGAGGTAAGATACTTATTTGCTTATCAGACGTATAGTTCTGCAGAATTTTCTGGACCACACAGCACTCCTCTGCTGAGGCATGTTGCGGGATCTATGTTTCATTAATACTTTTAGCAAGATCATTACCTCCAGATTCAACGAGAGTTAAGCTATATTTCTTTTCTCCTGTGGGGCGCAAAGTGAAATTCGCAGCGGAAGTGATAGCATCATCCTGGCCAATTAATAATTGATCGAATTTATATATGCAGGCAGCTTAAAACAACACAAAACAAAATGATTGTGCTCTGCCAATCTTCTGATTCCTCCTTCAATTATTTTCCAGCTTCTACTACGTAAGGGGAGAAGGGTGCTTCTCTCACTGTAAGATAAATTATCTTCAATATTCATTTCAGAATCCAAATAGAAATTGTAAAGCAGAAAAAGAGAGTAGAAGAGAAAAAGAGAATAAAAAGCCTGAAACCCTTCTTCCTCCAAAGAGTGCTCCCCGGCACAGCATGGTTTTGCCTAGCAACTTAAACAACTAGGGGATAGCGGCTCTCTCAACAGTAATAATGTACAGGAGAGAAAGGGACATCCCTTAGCAGTGGCTCATAAGCAAAGAGAGTCATTGCACATTAATATCTCTACCCACTTGGACCATTTTTCAAGATCGCTTTCTAGATTTGTACTTCTCTCGTTCTACATTTTAAACCTAAACCTGCTGCAAGCTAGATTGTTATCAATTGGTGAGGGATGCTCTTGTTGTCCTTTCATTTTGCTTTTAATTTATTCAGGGTTTAGCTTAATGAACAGGCAAGCCACATGATGTCTAAAACTACTTTGCAGATCTCTGAATCTGAATTTATTGCTAATTTATTTACCAGATCATAACGACTTGTATCATTTTATCATCTTACCGTGGCAGCCGGTTCACCTTATCTGACTTTATGGGGAACTGCTTCAGAGAGGGGTTAGGGAATGTATTAAAATAGTTTCTTAAAAAAAAAAAAAAAGCAAAACCTTGGACCAGTTTCCCGGCCATAAAATGCATTGGTATGAATCTTGAACCTGTGACTAATTGTTTCCAGGCACTAACACTTTACAAAGAGTGGAATACACTAATGAGATATTGTTCTAATTCCACAGTTATCATTTGTTTTTCTTTTTTTTTCCACAGGGGTAGCCGAGCACCAAGACATCTTGCTCATAGTAAAAACAAAAACAATAACAAACATTAATTGCCTTACTACTAGAAATAAATTTGCTCTCTTTTTGGCCATTTCTCTCTAAAGTAGGAACATTTTTCCGTAATGCATTTGACATGTGACAATTTTAAAATGTATGAGATCAACTCCTTCCCATAGATACCTTGCATGGTGCTCTTACAAGTAATACTCTCTTGCACAGTAGAAATCCCAATTAATAAACAATGTAGTCCCCAATCCTCACACTTCTCCCACGATGCAATCCACTGCAAAGACTCGCACTGTACAGTGTCTTGAATAACGGACCTCATCATAAGGATTACAACACAGAAGTGAACTCTCCATAAATATTAAAAATTATCTAGCCCTCACAGATGTTCACTCTGCTTATTATCTGCAAACTTTCTGGATCAAATGTTCAATATGAATATGTTAGTATCCACCAAAGATTGGTTTTGGCAGGGTATATGTTGATATCAGCAGGAAATAAATAGGAAAACATTAAAAGGTATGAAACTTTAAAACAATAGCTTAAAGGTGTTTTATAAACTACAGATGGCTTACACCATTTAAGCAAATATTTGCTGTGGGATGAGAAACAGTCAGGACCAAGAAAAAAGGAAATCATTTGAAAATAATGTCTCCCATGCAATATGTTGTAATTAAAGTAGAGATAAGCAATGTGGAAATTGCCTCTTACTATCTCTCCTCATAATATAGGAGAGATGAGCTATGCTAGGGTATATGAACATAGACTCAGGAAAAAATTGAAGAATGCTCAAATAAGTAATCTTAGATTTTATTCTTTCTTATTAAAAGATTTTATTTAATTGAGAGAGAAATACAGAACAAGCACAAGCGGGAGGGTAGGGGTGTGGGAGGGGCAGAGGGGTCCTCCCTCACTGAGCAGGGAGCATGACGGGGGACTCCAGCCCAGGACCCTGTGATCATGGCCTGAGCCAAAGACAGACGCCTAACCAACTGAGCCACCCAGGTGCCCCAGTAATCTTTGATTTTAGAATTCTAAAGTGGGATTCCTTTATCAGTGTAACTCCAGACACATGCACATGCACATGCACAGCACCCGAATACACTTAACTGCCACACACACACAGACCAGCTTTGACTCTTCCCTTTGTAGTTACTACCACCGGTTATGACAATTAAAAAAAAAAAAAAGCAGGGGAGGATGAAAATGAGTGTCAAGGCAGATGGAAGCTGAAGGCCAAACAAGTCAAATCTGTCGACCTCAATAACCTTTCTCCCCCAGAAATGCTTCTGGAGTTGGTCAAAGTCCCCCTCCCCTCTTGCTGAATGGGGTAGATCAAAATGAACTAGGGCTTTCCCAGGTTGTATCTTACCGGTGCTCAAGAGGGTGAGCAGCCCAGAGCGCTGAGAGCGTCACGAGAGTGGGGGGTAGATGAGCGCAGGGGTAGTCAGGACAAGCAGCACCAGTTCCCAGAGCCTCTCCCCATTCACAGCTGAACCCTCTACTGACACTGGGCTACAGGGCACCCTGGCTTTGGCTACTGGCTCTGGAAAGTGACACTAAACTATATTCCCTAGTATTCCCATACACTGGTTTTAGAATAGTTAAGGGAGTCTGGACTCCATAGTAAAATTCTGATGAGTTCTCTGTTATATTCATACATTCCTCACTGGAGGTAAAAAAAAAAAAAAAAAAAAAAAAAGGTTTCTTTTTAACCCTATAATGAGCTACTGCATTATAGACAGCCTTAGCCTTTCTCTGAATAAAGGACTATTTGTCTTAATCCCTAAAGGAACATGTTATAATACATTACATACATGCTTCGGGTGCTGACGTTGGACAAGGTATAGGGGAAAACATGTCTAATGAAGCAGAAGCTAATGTAACGATCGTGAATCAACAGGTTTTACAAAGTATTACAAAGCTGGGTTCACATAATGTATGCATGCACTGGTTTGGGGCATAAAGAACTGAAGTAAAATCATAGGGGGAAAAAAAGCCTTTATATCCCCCCCAAAGCATCTTTAGTAGTTACTCCGCATCTAAATCACCATCCATGACCACCTGTCCCATTATAGGTGCCTTCTAGTCTCTTACTATATAAGGCAACTCTCGTCTTCCAAATATTCTCAAGATTAAATGGCTTTGATTATTTGATTATTCAGCCAACCACGGTTGATTCTCCACATTACAGGCATCCCTATCTTGAAACACTTAGTGGAAGATTTCCTTAAACATAAACTGGTGTGTTATGAGCACGGGGGACTCTTGCCCTGACATCTCATGCAATTCTGAAATTGCTCTGCTTCAGATTTGATTGATTAAGAAATGGTTCTTCACAAAGTCCTCATCAAACCCTGGGAATTGGGGAAATTATGAAACTCAGGCAAAGGGCGCACAAACACACACACACACACACACACACACACAAAACGTGCAAAGGATAGTGCAAAAAGTGCCCAGCATAAATAGGAGAGGAGCAATAAGCACTGTTTCTTTCCTTTTTGTTCTTAGTTAGCAGAAAAGCCTCGACTGCACCAAATTATCCCTGGACCAAAGAGCCACGAGGTAGCTTCTAGAAACAGAAGCCTGATAGAAGAAGGCCAAGACGGAAGAGGAGAGGCTGAGGAAAGCAGACACACATAAAGTTCCTGGAGAGACAGTCAACTCATTTTATTGCTTGGGGATCAGAATGAAGATACCTCAAATCAAATCAAGTCGTGCAATAGATGTGGGATTTCAATTTTTACAGGTTGATTAGATTCTATTTTCACTGAACCCTGTGGACTTTCCGAGAGGACTTGAAACTCCGTTCAGTGTGTTGCAAAATTTCTGCACATGTAAATTTTCTGCAAAGGGATTGCTCTGTACATTAGCCACCAAACAATAGCACAGAGAGGACAGATGCCACCGTGGGTTCCCAGTCAAGGGTTGGCACCACACTGGTGACTCTCCAGCTCCCAGACCATCTGAGTGGAAGGGCCCCCCTCCCACCTTGCAGTCGGATGCTGCTCCAGAGCCCTGTACTCTTGCGAGGCTGCACTTCCTAGGGGTAACATCCCTCCCTGTTTTTGAATGCCTTACCACCTTGTGCACAAACACAAAGACCCGGTGGTTCTGGCCCAGTGGATACTTGGCATCGCTGAGGTACCCAGAGGGGCGAAGCTGAACAAAGAGAACTGCGAGCTCCATCTCAGGCGAGGCCCTCTGAGGGCCTTGGCACCTGTGCCAGGTGCGAGCCACCAAATGTCCCCTCGGCCAAGCTACTTGTGAGCAGGTGCCTTTCCCGGCTGCATGCGTGCCAGCCAGAAGGGCGCAGTGTTTATTAGAATTGTCCTGTAGCTGTGGCTGTGGGATCAGAGAAACAGGAAAGTGCAATGCAACCTGGGGAACCGGATTTCTCCCAGGCCCTACTCATTTAAGCCATGTGAGGACAAGTGGGGAGACCCAGGCAGTGGGCGGCCCCAGGATCCCCAGCTAGTGGGCCTGTTGAGGGGCCGGGGCTCGCGGGCCACGCGTTGTGAATTATTACAGCGAGACAGCGAGAGGCCTGCGCTCTGGGGGTTTTGTTTCCCAAACGAGTCCATTGAGGTCTTTTCAATTTAATCCTAGAAGCAAACAACCGCTGAGAGCAAGTGGGAGCAAGTGGGGATGGAGAGAGGAAGCGGGAGATGACTTCGGTGGGCTGTTTCTGAGGCCGCTGGGTCCCTGAGCCCTTCAGGATCTAACAGGACGTGAAGGGCTTAATTGGGTTTTATTTTTTATTAAAGAGCTTGTATTTATTTGTGTGTGAGAGAGAGAGAGAGTGCAAGCTGTGGGTGGGGACAGGGTGGAGAGGGAGAAGCAGGCTGTCTGCTGAGCAGGGAACCAAATGGGGGGCTGGATCCCAGGACCTTGGGGTCATGACCTGAGCCGAAGGCGGACGCTTGACCGACTGAGCCACCCAGGTGTCCCTTTCTCTGAATTTTGAATGGTATTAGTGGCCTGGCAAGGTCCAGGGCGCACTGTGGCCTATCTGGGAGCACTCCGGGCAGCTGTGTTTCCAGGCTGACCTTTATCAGGTGGTGGTGGCTTCACTTCCACCTGCCACAGGGAAGGGCGAAGAGAGCAGGGCTCCTGGCCCATGCAGCTTCACCTACAGCAATCACACAGAACAAAAGCCCAAACCGGGGACCCTCTGCCTACCTGGCCAAGCCTCTGGGAAGAAGTCAGGAGGAGCTGGGTGAGATGAAGGCTCGGCCTCCAGAGGGACGGTGCTCCTTGCCCAGGCACCTGCTCCAGGAAAATCAAGCTAAGGTGCAACAGAAGTAGAGAAAGTTGAAATAGGCGGCAAGCGGCCTTTACTTATTCGACAGAATTCAGGGCAGAACTCCGCCAGTGCTCCCCTCAACTCCCCCTCCTTCCCCCCACTCTCCTCGTCAAGGTATTTTTTTAGGTATCAAACACTCCAGCACCTTCAGAGACTTGGCTCCAAGGTTAAGAAGGAAATGCTACGCTGTACTTTTATATAATAAAGTTCAGCGATATCTCAAACTCTATTTCCTTTTTAATTACAATTTTCTTACCTGAGCCTCAAGTGATTCTAATGTTACCATTAACCCTGGAGGCCCGAGTTATTTTATGTTCAGCGACAAGTATTGGAAGTGCAGCTTCTACGGGGGGCAATTTCTCCCCTCTGTGAACCCTAACCGAGTGGATAGCATCAGACCAAAGTTCCTGGTTATTCATGCCCTATAGAGAGACGGGCGCCCTAGGGAAAGCTTAGGAATTTGAAATCAACTGAAGATTATATTGCTTCTGAAATATTTGGGCCCTGTGGAATTAGAGAACAGACAGCGGAATTTTAAAGTGAGGGATATTCTAAAATGGGGCTTTTTAGAAAAGATGCTTCAGTGCCTATTTTAAATTTTAAACTGTCGTGTTGAGCCAACATGTGTTTGGAAAGTGTTAGTAAGGAGAGTTATTAGGAAGAGATGAAAACTAGACTGTTAAAAAAAAAAAAAAAAAAAAGAAAACTAGACTGTTTAGAAACTCGTCCATTTGTATAGTTAAAACCGAAGCAGCTTTTCTTACAAATCTGTAAGAACGTCAGTTAACAAGTGTCTCTGATTGCATCGGTGAAGACAACGATGGAAAATACGGGACACGGACACTTGATGCCAACCCTCGGTCGGTGGCAGGTACTGTCAGTCTATCACAGCGCTGCCCCCGTTTGCATCAGACACTGCTGCCTGGATCATTAAATGGATTTTCCTTTCCCCTTGGGCACACAGCCGGACAGGACTTCTGAACCTCCCCGTAGTTAGGAGTGACCACGTGACAGTTCTAGCCATCAGAATGGAATAGAAAGGATGTGGGGTATATTTAGCCATGACCCCAAAATGCCACTTAGTATGATTCTTCCTGGTGGTGGGAGTAGAGATACTCCCAGTGGGGCCAAATGTATTACAGAAAGTGTTACTGGAAGCTAGAGCTGCAAGAGAAAAAGAAAGAGAAGAAAGAAAGATAAAGAAGAAAGAAAGAAAGAAAGAAAGAAAGAAAGAAAGAAAGAAAGAAAGAAAGAAAGAAAGAAAGAAAAGAAAGAAAAAAGGAAAGAAAGGAAAAAGAAAAGAAATCAAGCAGCAGGTAGTGCTAAAATTGATATCTAAGTCTGAGACTGGAAAACTGTGGACGCCAACTGTACAGTCAAATACCTGGTAAAATCGCTCTGACAGCTTGAAAGCACACGTTACCTGTTAAGCCAGGAGCTCTAGGAGAAGTGTGGGAAAGAGCCAGAGCGTTGGCCACTATTGCCTGGTTTTAAAAGCTATTTAAGAATGAGAGAGAGAAAAAAAAAAACAAAGAATGAGAGAAGAAAAACAACGGAGGGCCAAAGATCAAAAGCCTGATGGATGAAGACCTACCTACTTCTAGATCCCATACAGTCACGTCCTAAGATCGAAAAAAGACCAGGGACAAAAATCTAGTACGGTTTTCTCTCAGGTACACAAAGTGACTCAGCTTTTCCTGGAAGATCACGTTAAGGCTCTTCCACTGCCACTCAATCTAGTATTTCACTTGCCTCTGAGAGACACAGAGAGAGAGAGGGGGGGGGGGGATGAGAAGTTGAATTTCTATGAAGCATCAGTAGAGTCTCAGTCGACCTCATGGGGAATTCTGAAGGTAGGATGAATCTCCGTGATCTCTACCTCATTAGCTTCCCTTACCTCACCACAGAACTTATTCCTCTGGGCTTCCCTGAGACTCCGTCTCTAGCTCCTTCGGCTCCATAAAATCTCCTCTCATTACAGCAGACAAAAGTCATCGGCAACATGCTTGGGAAATGTATTTGATTTCCTTTGGGGTTACCTTGCAGGCAGGGAGAGCCTTAACTCCTTATCTTGGTGTCAATATCTAAGTTAGGGCCTATATCCTCTATGCCTTTTAGAACCTCTAAGACACAAAAAAAAAAAAAAAAAAAAAAAAGAAGAAGAAAGAAAAAGAAACAAAAAAACAAAACAAAAAAAAAAAAAAGAAGAAAGAAAAAGAACCTTCTGGGTTCTGGGAAAGTACTTTAAATATAGCCCACCGCAGTTTGAATGCATTAACAAATTTCCAATGCATTCGATCCTTCTCTGCTTTGTTTCTCTTGACTATGATTAGTAATTCATTTAATCCCATCACCTATTTCAGAAGCCTTCAGGGACTCCCTACTCCTTGAAGCTCCGTGACTAAAATACACATCCCTGGGACACCCGGGTGGCTCAGTGGTTGAGCACCTGCCTTTGGCTCAGGTCATGATCCCGGGGTCCTGAGATTGAGTCCCACAGGGAGCCTACTTCTCCCTCTGCCTGTGTCCCTGCCTCTCTCTGTGTGTCTCTCATGAATAAAATAAATAAAATCTTTAAAAAGTAAAATAAAATACACATCTCTGCTCTCCAGCTCAAAATCTTCTAAGCTCCCCTCCTATCTCTACGCCAACACAATCATCTCAGTTCAAAATAGACTGTCTTTCTCACTCAGGAGAAGAGAACTTTGAAGCCAGTCCAGTCAAATTCTTCTTTTTCCCTCTTATCCACCTACTTTTCTTGCTTTCTTTGTCTTTTTCTTCCTCCTTCACACTTCCCACTCCTCCTCTTTTCCTACTTCTTTCTATACGTCCTCTCTTCCTTTTTTATGCGGATAAGATGACTGAGTCACAAAAATGGGGGAGCCCTGGCTAACACCACATGATGGGCAGTCAGGGCCCACATCTTCTAGTTCTTTGCTAAAGATTCCTTTTACCACGCACGTCCTCTTTGCATCTCATACTAGCACACATTCAAAACTAAAAGAAGTACATGCCTTCGACTGGAAATGTTTAGCCTTTTCTTTACATCCGGTAATTGGAAGATGAAAAATTTGCCTTTTCTCTGATCTACTATGCGTGGATTTTATATGCTGTGCTTATTCAGATACTACGACACTGACAACATACTGGCCCACATCATAAAGGGACCCTGGGCCCATCATCATGTGTTATCTTAAGAATGTATCCAAGGGATCCAGGAACAACTCTCAAAGGAATAGGACCTTCTGGTTACACTAATGCCAATGTACTTCCTGTTCTATTTTTATGCCTTATCATGAAATGACCCATTAAAAAGTCCTTAGAGTTAGAAAACTAGAAAATGAGAATTAGCATATCTTCTCATCTCAGAAATATTGCAATCTTTAAAAACTGTCCTTTTATCAAAATAGCAATCGCACAGAGTAACAAAGAATACAGAAGCTAATGGTGAAAAACCAATGTTCCAGTTCCTTCCCTTACCACCTGTAGTTCTACTCCCTATTTTTCTTTAAAGGGACCCTTTCCAGCTCTTCGAGTGCTTTGGAAACACCATACCGGAAAGTGTCTACATACTTCCTCTTAGACATGAAGATCTAATTTGTCTGTACTCTCTTCTTCTTCTCTTTATGATTGATGATTATCAGTTTTATTTCAAATTCCCCTACTAGTTACCTTTTAAACCCCACTTGCTAGTTTCATTGACCTTTGCAAAGTGTCTCACGATTCCCCATTTTGTCAGTATTTTCGCACTTCTCCTTCTTTCTCCGCTTTTCCTAATCCTGTTTTTCATTACACCTCCTCTCGGCGCCACACATGATAACGTTTATGCTATCTATCAATGCAGGTCATATTTACAATCTACACTGAAAACACATGGAAGTCTTCCACGAATGCTGATTGACTCGAAATTTGAGAATCAGCCTGGCCGGGACTACGGCTGTGTGTTGTCCACTGCTGACCTAGGCGATGGTGCTCTCAGATCAGATCAGTGGCCCAGTCCCATCGCCTGGGCTCTTGTGAAGGGAATGTTCTGAAGATCAATATCCAGTGGATTCTCCTTTCTTAGACTCCTTCAATTTCTAAGAATCATGCCACTTTTCAGTTTAGATTTCAAACACATTGAACCCATTTCTGCCATTTTGAGAGCTGCTAAAATGACTTTTATAACTTTTATACCTTCTTCATATTTTCACTTTTTTCCTAAACAACTCCACTTTTTGTTTTCTGACTTTTTTTTTCCCCCTACTCATCGCTGTCCAGAGCCTCTTACTTCCTGCTCCCATCGGAACTAATTTATTTCATAGACTGCTGCATAGTAGCCGCTGGGAATTCCTTTCTATCTTCCTTTTCTTCCCCTGAGTTGTGTCAGATGTTTCCCTGATCCTATGCATCAGATGTGTGCCCCTTTTTTGTTTTACTTCTTTGTTTTGCACACCTCCTGATACTTCCTCAGAGAAGTTGGGGAGAGATCAATTTCTCCAGTCCACAAATGTCATAAAAGGCCTTTATTTTGTCTTCACATGTGGTTGATTGCTCGGTTTGATATAAAATCTGGATTGAAAATCACTCAATCTCAGAACGTAAGCGCTTCGTTGCTTTCTGGCTCATGGCAGAGATGAAAAGAAGTCTGATACCTCTTTTGTTTTTACTAACCTGTAGATGAATTTTTGTTTCTCTCTCCCTCTGGAAACTTATCCTTTTTTTTTTTTTCCCCTCCTGGGAAGAAATAGAGTTGACCACGTAAGTGACAGGTCTTTGGAAGCAAGTATTTTGTGACTTGGGCTTGTATCTAAGATATGCCACTTACCGGCTGGGAAACATGTGTTACTTAACCATTGAGTGCTTCTGCTTTCTCAGCTGTAAAAGTACACTCATCTCAGTGTCGTGAGGATTAAATAACTTAATATGTGTGTAAAGTGCGTAAAACCGGGCCTGTATGAGGCCAGTGCTACATGAATATTGTCTATTAATATTTTTCACTTCTATTAGCTTATTTTAATTCCAGCTCTCATATCTTAATCTCTTAAGAGCTCTTTCATGTTTTTTTAATCTTTTCTAATAGTCTCATGACTTCTTAAATATCTCTGAGAATATAAGTAAGGAACCTCTGAAAGCTCTGGTGCTGTGAATTATCTGTTTCCTGTGAAGCAAATGTTCCTGTTTACTTGGTGTTTCTCTTCTCTATGTTGCTCATTTGCCCCAAATGCTTAGTTGCCCTTGGTTTTTCAGTTCATCTTGAAGACAGAAGGACATGTCACTTGTGTGAGTCTCCTCTGTTTTTCCTTCTGATAGGTAGGTCTCTTCTCTGAATAGGGAGTTCTCCTGGACTCCAACTCAGTGGGAGGACACAGGGTAGCCGGTGGATATACTGGTCGGCCCCATTCTGCGGAAAGCAAGCAGCCAGTGGGGACCAGTGGATCCGCGCCCTTCAACCCCGCATACCACACCAAAACACGAAGGAATGTACTGCGAGGCATCATTGCCCACCCTAGATGCCTAAAGTCTGCTCAGACAGTATAAGTTAAAATAAACTTAGGCTGTAACATAGGAGTCCAATACAGATTACAGCTTTTAACTTAAGTTTCTCCGTGCTCCGTTCTCCTTAAAAAACTAAATCTCTTTGTTCTAATAACAATACTGACAGTACTTATTGAGCATTAAGCTTTGCAGATTCCTCTCACCCAGAATACCACTTAATCCTATGAGATTTTTTTTTTTAGGATAACTGTCATAATCAAATAAATAAGATATGTGAAACACATCTTTGAAACTATAAGACATTATGCTAAATTACAAGGTATTCCCTTCAATCTTGTGTACATTTACTGCACGCTCTATTTGGAAAGTACATTTTATTGTCGGATAACACATTGTTTACTTTTGCTCTACACTGACCTTCCCCTGGAAACAATTTCTGTGACAAAGGACACTCAATAGAATACGAGAATGATTCAAAAATCAAAGGGACCTTGAGTTGTTCCCCTTCTTCAGCATACCGATGAAGACTTGGAGGCCCCAGAGGCCCCAGAAGGGGAAGCTACACACCTAAGGTCACAGGGCCTGAGAAGGAAGCAACCCCTCTGGGGCAGGACCAAAACGAGACCTCCTCTGTATATCTTTCCCTTTAGCTTCCTTTCCTCCCACAATTTTTTTATCTAGCAAAAACCCTAAGACATTAGGGTCTAGATTGCAGGAGTGTACAGGAAGATGAGAAGGCTCTCCAAAGAGTACATGGCCCACGGCCCACACCCCCACAAAAGTGAGACTTAAGGCACCCGCATCAGTGATGCAACAAAGGGGGTTGTTGCAAAGGGTGGCTTTCAGGGTCGCAAAAGGCTTTCCAACGTGATTACAGCCAAGCTGAGGCAGTGTGCTCTGTTGCTCACAGCGCTTTCCGCTGGAGTGTAATAGAAGACTGGAGCGCTATTGTATTTTTAAAGGCAATTAATATTTTATTATGCATAGACTTTTATTTGCACCATTTGGATTCCTCTTCTCTAATTAAATCTTGTGATTTACACAAACAGAACCGCTGTTCTTTAAACTCTGCAAATTATAAAAATTAACAAATACTTGTTAAAATGAAGCAAAAGCAGCCAAGGGTCCTATTTTTGTGACAGAAACAACTGGAGGCTACAGAGCGAATTGATAGTGTCTCTTATTTGAGTGGGGCAATGAGGCAATTACATACAAAATACCTTAGTTAAGTAGAACTGATAGAAATTCCAGCTGTCTGTGAGAGAAAGGTTAATTCTTTAAATAAATAAAGCTGGAGTATTTTATGTGTCCGGGTAGGATTTTTGCTTCATGACCTTGTGTACAGCATTTTGTGTTATGGGATTTATAAATCAAGAGTGGAGTTTCAGGCATGCATTACCCCAACTCTGCATTTGTGGAATGTTTCCTAGGGCCAAATGAATGATCTTCAAGGGAACAGAAAGACTCTAAGCCTAGATGCCCACTAGCAGAATAGCCTTGCTGCTCTTTCTGTTTCTAAATGAACAGTTCCTGGGAAAATTTCAGCTGCATGAGTGTTATATCCACCGCCAGCCCTGGAAATATATGGGATAAAGGAGAATCGGTTGTGGGGGAAAAGACAAAAGTCTCTCTCCTGATCTCTGGAAGGACAGCGGATGGGGACTAGCTTGAGGGTCAGAAAGAAAATAGGGCCAGGACAAGAAATTACCTTCACCCGAAGGAGGCTGGAGGCTCCTACAGAAGTTTCTCTGGAAACTGCAGTCTCTCTGAACGATGTTACTCCCAGTCTCCATCTAGGGAAGAGGGGGAGGGCCATCAGGAAGTAGCTTAGGTGATGAGTAAGGAATTGACATTTTGAACTATAAGCCAGGATCTGTTTTCTTTAGGGCTTTCTTTCTGCCCCTGGCCAAATGCATTCAGTCCAGTAAAGAGAATGAAAGATAAAGGGTTTAATGGTGAGAAATTCCCACGCTAGACAACATTTCAGGGCAGCGCTTATTCCATATGTATAGGGCTACTATCCAGGTCTGCAACTTCTATTCTCATCTTGCCCAGGCTCTTCTCTGTATTCAATTTGTAATTCACATGCTTTTATCCTTTGTGTGCCAGCAGATTAATCAAGGAGAAACTCCACATGAAATTTTTATAAAAATAATTCAACATCCACCTAAGCGAATGTATTTTCTCCATTTAAGTATATTCCAGATAGCTTTACCATAATCTTTACTGATAAAAATGACTTCAAGATATCTTTCTTCTAAGGGTCTTGCAATACTTTTGAAATATAACACACACAAATACAGACTATGCATACAACTTAATACAACAGAAAGTCTCCAATGTAAAAACATTCCACATAAAAGCAACACTCAAGTTAGAAATAAATACAAGCAAAGAATAAATAAACCTTCCTATTTCTCTATTTTATCACTCCCTGATGTTTCTACTACTGTAATAGAATTACTGTGAAAAAAATCTTAATTTTTCTTTTAGAGAATGTCCATGCTACAGATCTGAAAAGCTTGCTTTGTGAGACTTCATGAAAAGTCAATATATATAAGGATGGCAAAGAAAGTTTCCCGTCTTTCAAACTGCTCTTCAAAATTAACATTGTATCCAAAAATGGATAGAAAACTTTTCTCTTTTTCCCGTATTTCTCCTCTTTCTATTTTTTCTCCCTCTCCCCTTCTTTTCCCCTAAATGAGGCAGCTTTCACAATCAAGACCAAGGCCCGTGGTCCCAATATGATCCTTTAGCACATTTTAGAGCAATTGGTGTTTAAAGACTACCCCCACGAAATTATCTATGCATTTCTTTCAATTAATTTGGTTTCTGTGAGAATATGCATTCTACAATACAGATGAAAACAACCACTCTCTAGGTATGTACTCACTCGAAAATGCCTACACACTTATTAACAACAGTTAATATTTTGCGACTACTCACAACGTGCCAAGCTCAGTACTGAATTATTTACTGCACTTATCCCATCTTCTCCTCACAACCCTATTTTGGAAGTGATTATCAGGATCCCTTTGAACAGATGAGATGAGTGAGGTATAGAAAATTTAGCTTCATACACAAAGCTATGCAAAGACTATGTGGAAAAGTCTGGGTATAAAAATGGGGACATAGGTCTATCTGACTTTGAATATGGTGCTATTTGACATTGTGCTGCACCAAAGTAGGTGATGGTGAGACAGGTTAAGTATAAAATTTATGCATGTATAGAACACCTCAAATTAATATATATATATATATATATATATATATATATATGTGTGTGTGTGTGTGTGTGTGTATATATATATATATTATTGGGAAGATAAATGGGCAGGTTAATTTTTTAAATTATTTTAACAAATTGCAAACAAAGAAAAAGGACCGAATTGACATGTGTGAGTAAATTTGAATCTTCCATATTACTTATGCTTATGGATTATTTCATAAAATTCACAGTTAACCTTCTAATAAGTAAGGTCACAAGGGTGTAATGAAGCTAATAAAGTACCATTTCTCTTCCAAAATAAGAGGTGTTTATTGGAAAACCACACTTTATGGGAACCATAGTACAACAAGAGGCCCATCCGGGTAGTTATGAGTCTTTACTTGTGCTGATTCCACATAAGTGCTTAATAAATATTTTGATTGAATAAAATCGGATATTTATATTGGATTCGATTTTGAATGAACAAAATATTTAATTGGATGAATTATAAAAGTATCTCTGAACATGGCAAACAGAGACAACTCAGCAATAAAGCAATATACCCAAGTTTAAAATTAACATCTCTGATATTTACAGTAGTACTTAAATGTAATAGGATCATGGCTTATATATGATAAAATTAATAACTGAACATGGTAAAACAATATCAACTAATTACAAAAGTTCTATAAATTCAATAAGTGTTCTTTTCCTGGCAGTGATTCAGCTTGTTAGGATTCAGAGACAGCCCCTGTGCAGCCTCTTGCCCAAGGCGGCATTTTCTCGGCCTCTCTCTTGGCCAGCCTGGCCTAGAGGAACAGAAAATGTCCAGAATGCAGCAAGAGCTAGAAAACCACACCTCTGCCTGTCAGATTGATCTGCGGACAGCTCTCCTTTCTGCCTTCACTTGAAGACTAGAGGGAGTGGGAGGGGTGGTAAGTAAAAGTAAATACAGGTGGATCCCAGTATTTGTCTTTTCAGTCTTTGCACTTTCCTAGAATTATTATTATTATTATTATTATTTATTATTATTATTATTATTATTATTATTATTAAAGATTTTATTTATTCATGAAAGATGCAGAGAGAGAGGCAGAGACATAGGCAGAGGGAGAAGCAAGCTCCCTGCAGGGAACCTGATGAGGGACTTGATCCCAGGATCTGGAAGTCATTACCTGAGCCGAAGGCAGATGGTCAACCACTGAGCCTCCAGGTGCTCCACTTACCTAGAATTCTTTCTTTCTTTTTTTTTTTTTTTTATTGGAGTTCAATTTGCCAACATATAGCATAACACCCAGTGCTCATCCCATCAAGTGCCCCCCTCAGTGCCTATCACCCAGTCCCCCCCACCCCCTCCCACTTCCCTCCTTTCCACCGCCCCTTGTTCGTTTCCCAGAGTTAAGAGTCTCTCACGTTCTGTCTCCCTTTCTGATATTTTTTGAATCAAATTCAGAAAGAATGGATCAAAGTGCAAGTGCTTGGCCTTTTTTGTGGAGCCCTTTGTAGCAGTGAACTTAAAAGGTAACAAACAAACAACAAACTTTGGTTGATATTTTGGGAATTTGTGTCACAGTTAGTAGCACCTTCTGGACTTGCCAGCACACAATAGTCAATGGCTGTAATCTAAGTGAGGAGTCATCATTGACCTCCTTGCATCATTCCCAAGATGTCACAGAATAACCATGAAATGGATATAAATAAAAGAAATGATAATACTAACGAAGGGACAATATCGCACCATGATAAGTAGTTTATGGTCCTTATTTCATGGAATAGTCACCACAGCCCTATGAGGTAGGTACACTGATCATGCTTCCTTAGAGGTGAGTAAACTGAAGCTGACAAGGTTAATTAAACATGTAGCCCAAATTTTACAACTAGAAAGGAAAGGAGTTGAAAGTTGACCCCAGATCAAAAATACAGGCTACACTGGCTTCACACATTTCCACATATGTTTTGCTACCAAACAAAAATAAAGCATTAAGGGCACCTGGGTGGCTCAGTGGTTGAGCACCTGAACTTGGCTCAGGGCATGACCCCGGGGTCCTGGGATCGAGTCCCACATGGGGTTCCTTGCATGGAGCCTGCTTCTCCCTCTGCCTGTGTCTCTGCCTCTCTCTCTGTGCCTCTCATGAATGAATAAATAAAATCTTTAAATTTTTTTTTAAAAAAACAAAGCATTAAAAACAGATAAAGAAAGGCCGTTGAGGTTTGGTAATAATCCAGAGGCGATACACTAAGCGTCCATACATTTTTCCTGAAGAGAGACCCCAAGCTGTCCACAAAGGAAGCGCGATGACAGCCACCTTGTTACTCTATAGAAGGCCTATCTCCTTCTGTGAAAAGCTTTCTAAGAGAATTGGCTTTGCCAATGTCACTACTTTCCAGGGGGAATTTTAGAGTTTTCTATAAAAGCTTTTTAATTAAGCTGCAATATTATATCCAGTGTGCTTTGACTATTTACACTGAACACTGTTGATGAGGCAAAATGTTTCCTCTGTTTTTTGTTTTTTTCCCCCCCTACCAGTTTCTCCCTGAAACTGAGAGCACACAGGAAAACCAAACAAAGAGGAGTAAATAAAGAGATGATTGTTTTCTGCCCACGTAGATTCCCAGGGCTCTGGTTCATGCAAAATGGAGCCAGCTTGGGGCATCCCATGTGAGCCTGTTTCTTTGCATCTTTCAAGGTCCTGCTCCTTGCCCTGTGATGCTCCTGTAGATGCGCCACTGCACACATCTGCTGTAGTTATTTCCCTCTGCTCAGACATGCTGACACCTAGACAAACTTTCTTTGCTGACAGAAATGGCTTTTTAAAGAGTTCAAGACTCTTTTGTAATGAGTTTAAACACTGAGTGTAAACAAGACTTAATCTACACAGATAAGCTATGCTTACTTCTACAGGAAGAATATTATTTTAGTGTGCTCTAGGACCTAAGCATCTTTCAGCTATTGGACTAGGAATCTTTCTGCCTTCACTTTACTGGAGAGAGAGAGAGAGAGAGAGAGAGAGAGAGAGAGATGTTCAACCTACAATATCAAGGACAGACAACAAACTTCTGCTGAGAAGTTTCTCTGCTAGCAATAATCTACAGATTCTCTAAATCCATGAAGTGTGTTTCAGATAAGAAAAATAATTTGAGGTTCTGAATTCCAGTGTTATTTCCACCACTTGTTAACAACACGGACTTAAGCAAATTATTGATACTATATCCTCTTCTGTAAATATGATTAAATTATGCTTCTCAGATGACTCTTTGGGGCCATGAAAGGTATCAAAGATGAGAAAAATACATGAAAATCTTTTTGAACTGTGACGAGATACAGGAAATATGCATTGCTAGTTGTCACTGAAAATGTGTTAAAAATGGCAATGGGGTATAAGGAAGGGATTCCTGGACTTGCAAAGGAGGAAGAGATCACTATGCATAGCCAATTTAGGTTCAAATTTCAGATTCTTGGGCAGCCTGAAGGGCTCAGCGGTTTAGCGCCACCTTCAGCCCAGGGCCTGATCCTGGAGACCTGAGATTGAGTCCAGCCTGGGGCTCCCTGTGTGGAGCCTGCTTCTCCCTCTGCCTCTGCCTCTGCCTCTCTCTCTCTCTCTCTCTCTCTTTCTGTCTCATGAATAAATAAATAAAATCTTTTTTAAAAAATCAGATTCTTATAAATCTTACGCACTGGGATGAGCAAAATAATCACATGCCATAAGCACACAACTGCAATGCTGGTGCATGATGATCCCCAAGCATTCTAGGTGAATCACAAAGTTTTAATAAAGAAAATCGAAAATACTGATCAGTTGGAATGATGAGCCGATTAATACGTGTATCAGATGGGTTGAATATTCCAGAGAATTTTGTGCTTGGGTAAAGTGCAGAGCATGTGAGAAAACAGACTAAATAACTAGCATCTAATTTCTACTTTAGCTCCCAGTTTTAAGAGGCTGCTAGTGTGCTTTACAGACTGTTTGCTAGTGACATCTTATATGTCCTTCTACTAATTGCGAAAGAACCCTTGATTTAATCAAATCCAATAGTACTATATAAAATGGATTTGTAATTTAGTATTAATTCTATTGTTTATTTTGTCCTACAATCCAATCCAAATATTTAGCAGTCATAATTAGAAGGCTGAATACAGTGATTTAATGGAAAGAATTGCCAAGCACTTTTGTTTGATTTTAGACATTTTAAAAGAAATAGTCTTGACTAAAATATATTGTTCATTCGATTTCCATTAGTTAAAGCCACTGGATTATCTTCTTGATACTTTGTTGTCTAAATCTTATTTTTAAAAAGCCAATTATCTATATATGAGAGATATCCCAAATATTTGATAGCAAAAGAGGAGAAAAAATATTTTCTTTCTTTAATCTATGTCTCCAAAATGTACAAGGAGGTAGGTCAAATCAAATGTAATTGTCTGGGCCTCATTCTCTAATGGATAGACTTTTACACCTTAGACCTAATGTGTATACATAGGCCTCTTGGAAATAGCATGGTTTGTGAGCTAATGATGTGCATCGCTAAATATTTCTACATCAGGGTGACATTTATAAATTATATTTTAATATTACAATTATTTTAGATGATTGCCCCCAAAGCCCTTTCGTATTTAGAAAATACGAAGCACGCCTGGCCCACAGACACTCAAAACCCAAGATGTTCCAAATTGGACTCATTATCTGTCCACCCCCGCCCTCGAGCAGCTGCTCCTCCGTGTTCTCTTGCTCCAGTAATGGGGCCCCTCGCCTCCCAGTCACACAGGCTAGCAAACTTCCATCATCTTTGACTCTGACCTCTCCTGACCCCTTAAATCTAATCAACCAAATCCTCTCAAATTTATCTTTGAAATGTCTTTGGAATTCGTCCTCTATCCTCCATCTACACCGTTCCTTTTGTAGCTCAGGCCCTAATTGTCAAACGCCCTAAATTATTCCAAGGGGCTATCTGCTAAGCTCCCAGGAACTAGTTCATTCTATCTCCAAGATACCCTCTTTATGTTGCTAGCATTATTCTCTTAAAACACAGATATAAAGATATAACCACTCAGATGCTGGAAAACATTTCTGATGATAGCATTTTACAGAAAATGACATCTAAATTCCTTCGCAAGGCACTGATCCCTTTATTTTTTGCCCCATTGGCTATCGTTCTTCACTACTTCATGTTCTAGCCCAACTAGACCATTGGGTCTCTCCAAGTATTCTATATTTTCCACAGATGATTTCCTTTGAATGGGTAAGCATTGCTACCTTCTTTATTGCTTCCCATTGGGAAAGCCCAACCATTTTCACATCACAATCCATCCTCTTTGTATGCTTGGGAAGAACTAATCATCCTTGCTATCCAGGTGCTTAGCAGTTTGCCTAATCTTCTCTTAGAACACAATCTAGTAAGGATTAAAATTTACCAGGTACTTGTTTGTCAGCCCCAGTAAGCAGAGTTCTTTCAAGGCAGGGACCTTGTCTTTCTAATGGTTATATGCTTTTTTTTTCCTTTTCCATAGTAAATCCCAGATATGTGTTTATTATTAAACTTTTTTTAAACTCGTTTGCAAATTACTATTGATGTTGTTCACAGTGTATTATGAAAACAGCCTTTTTTCTTAGCAGCATTCATATAGGAGAGATCAATACAAATTAAGCATTAGTAGGAAATACCTAAACCTCCTGACATGACATATAATATTTTTTACCATAGTTTTGCATTAGGATAATTCATACACTTTTAAAAAGCCAAAGGAGCATATATATGTTGCAAAATGTTATGTTTCCTCAAAAACCTAATGAGAAAAGATAGAGACAGATGGAGTTCAATTGGCTAATTTTCTGCCCAGCTGCCTAGATGAAAAATAAAGATGCACTGACCCTATGCTTCTGTATGCTAAACTGTTCAAATATTCAGTCTGCGTTAGTTAACCATTATGCCAAGGTTGAGTGGCCAGTATCTAGATTAGCAGACACTATTCACCTGGCTGTCCCTTTTGTTCTCGTTTTTAATGTGAAGGAAGAGAGTTCTAAAAATAGAACAGACCCTTGCAACTGGCTTGCTTTCCTGAATGTGCAATTAGATCACGTAAAGTGACAAAATCATATCACACTTAATTGAAGCAGTTAAAGAAGTATATATGTGTATATATATATATATATATATATATATATATATAATTTTTTTTCATTGCTTGTACCTTTTCCCCCTTCTAGACCTTCCCAATCTTTAAAACTCTTGGCTGCAAATAAAGTGCCAATTTGCCCTTTAAAAACTAGGCAATCTCCAAATTCTTCTCATGTTAAAGTGAAATGGGAAATCATTTCCACCCCCAAGGGTAATTCAAAGCCTCAGATGACTTAACTTCAACTCCCTATATGGTTGAATATTGTGTGTGAGTGTGTGGGTGTACGTTTTGTGGGGCTCCTTCCTACCAATATTTTAAATGGCAGTAATTCTGTGTGAGGGAAATATTCCTTCCTGAAATCATCTTAAAAAGTCTGGCTTCCCAGTTTCTGCTCTAATGGATCCTTCTTATGGGGTGTCATTTAGGTTGTCTTCATCCTCATCAAAGCTTTGCCTGTCTTGTAACTCCACATCCATCTATCTGCTTCCTTATTTATCTGTAGTAAGATAAGAATTTTGTCAAATTTAGGGCATGTAGGTGGCTCAGTGGTTGAGCATCTGCCTTCAGCTCAGGTCGTGATCCTGGGGTCCTGGGATCAAGTCCCACACCAGGTTTCCCACAGGGAGCCTGCTTCTCTCTCTGCCTATGTCTCCACCTCTCTTTGTGTGTCTCTCATCAATGGATAAATAAAATCATAGAAAGAAAGAAGAAAGAAAGAAAGAAAGAAAGAAAGAAAGAAAGAAAGAAAGAAAGAAAGAAAGAAAGAAAGAAAGAAAGAAAGAAAGAAAGAAAGAAAAGAAAAGAAAGAGAAAGAAAGACTTTTTTCAAAAAAGGATATTTGTCAAATTTACAAAATATTTTGTCCACATGGTGATTTTTATGAGTTGCCAATGTACACACTTAAGAGATTTCACAGAAAAATATCCCAGTTTCTGTGAGAAATCTGAATATCTAAAACATGTATTCTAGCCAGACAATATTTCATTGGAGGTGACAGGGAATGTATCCCTAAAGGGCAAGTCGGAAGAGAGGAACCAAGACAGTTATTTGCCAAAGAAGAATTTAATATGGAAATTATTTGCTGGTAACAAGTGATAAACTACTAAGGGGTGAAGAAGAGACACCTGAGGGATACAGGAATAGCGTCTGTATGAGGCAGCCACGAGCCCAGGACTGAGGCAGAGTGCACACAGAAGAAACCAATTGGGGGGGGGGGCACTCGCATGCCCAACGGCCAGATTTCTTATTGGGGAGGGTGTGACCATGGTGAACTGAGTGGAGAAGACCAAGACAGGGCAGCAGGTGGATTTAGAACTGAGGGGCCAGAAGTTGATAAACTGACACAGAACACACACTCTCGGTGATCATAATTCCTTCTCTGACTCCTGTAGGCATTTGAGTTTATGGCCATTGATCCAAAATATCAGCAACTCACAAGAATGGGTTTCATGTCACAAAGAAAGCCTCCTAGAGACTGGGTGGGACTCTAAGATCCAATCAGCAAATATAGACAATTACCAACACTGCTGACATGTAGAACTTTGTCTAAAATGAGGCAGAGTGTGAAAAACATGAATCCACTATATATTTACCTAAAATGTATTACTTTGCTGTTGCGTGCTGAGATATCCAAGGTGAAAAGAATTATATTAAAGTGAGATGTATTTTTAGAATCCGACCATAGTTCTGTGCTAGCTACAAAGACATTACCTCCTCTTTTTGATATACTTGGATACCTTTCCAAGAAATCTTTAAAACCTAGGGGGGTTTTTTGTTTGTTTTTTTTTTACAATTGTTTTTAACACTTTAATCAAAAATATTTGTTTTATCTTTATTTCATGTTGCTACTATACTATCTACTCTCAAATCTTATCAAGCATTCCCTAGAACTGGGCTCAAATGAAGGTAAGCGATTTTGATATTGCTTTTCTCTTTCCATGGGTTCTTTGGATGAAAGGAGACATCAATTAAAATTGGTATTTAAAAAGAATAGCTAATTTTTTGGGAGCTGCTTGGGGACCTTCAAGAAAATGAAATGTGAAGTCTTTGAAAATATTCTGAGGAGAAGGCTCGTAACTTTTGCCTCTGGCTTCTAACCATGGTTTATAGGCTTTTGAACCTAGAAAAGCAATGAGCCTGTTTTTCTGTATATTCAGAAAAGTTAACTGGACTGATTTTCAATAGATATTAACTTTTGCCTATGCCTCTAGAGAAACTTGCAGGTTCTGATAACAACTTGGCAAGGCATCTGTCATTTATACAGGAGCCAGTCAAAATAATACCAAGGTATCCCACTTTTATAAAGTAAACTAGAATCCCCCCAGGACTTTGAGTAAGATGCTTAACTCCTAGCAGAGTCCATACTGACTGAGGGTGCCTTCGACAGGTTCAACACGTGAAGGGAGAATTTTAACCAACTAGAGATACCAGGCACATGGATTTCTACCCAAGAGTTACTGAAATAATTTACTTCCCTCTCATATTTTTCCTCAGTTTTCTCAATTAATACTAGATCAATTCTTCTGAAGACAATATTTACTATGTTCTTTTGTTTTTATGTACACCACACACACTCGCGTGCACGCACGCACATGAGCAATGTAAGGAATGACTTTTCCTGGGCATCACTCTGCCAACTTTGCAAGAGAAAATATTGAAATATTGAAAACATTAAGGATCTAGAAGAGTCTCTATTTTTCTCTCTTTTCTCATTTTAAGTGAGCTCTTAAAAAATACATACTTTCAGTATCTCTTCATGAAAGAAAGCAGACATAATGAGGGAATTATCCTTTGTAAAAGAAAAATAATTCATGTAGCTCTAAGAAATATACTACATGCTATTGGGAACTTAGTATTTTTTAAGAAAAGAAACAGAAGCATAAAAATATAACTAAACTTCAAAAGCCCTTGTGACAGCATGACTGGTGTTATATAACCTTCCTTGATCTCCCATAAATAAAGAATCATTTCTGCAAACCTTAGAGGTAAGAGCTGCAAGGTTTAAATTTTAAAAAGTGTTCATTTTAATGAAAACTCTGAGAAAACATAGGTAGTGTAGGGGATTAATGGGAGATTTGGCTTTATGTTGTACTCAGTACTGGAGTTGTGGATCCTTGCCAATGGGTAAAGAGCACCTGTCAGGTATTTATTTAGTTAAAACATTCTAACCATTATTTAGCTCATTTATTAAGTATGTTGCAAGGTCTCTGGGGCTGCATAAGACATTTTTAAAACTATTGTCAGGGTAATAGTGCCAATGGAAATTCACTGTTTGAAGGAAGCTGCAGTGCAATATCCCCGGACCTCTTTAATGGGTTTCCTCGAGGACTTGTAAAGCTCCCTTTGTATAAATGGACTACTTGCATTAACCTATAAAGAGAAATGTTTGGCTTGCATCTCTTAAAAAAAAAAAGCGTATAGATGGCAAATTTGGATGCTGTTATAAATTGGGGTCATGTACTCGGACAGATAATGAAATGAATATTATCATTTTGCACTTACTTGAGATCGTAGAATTATGGAAAATAGGGAGGGGAGAGAGAGAAAAAAAATCCAGTGGTGGTATAGAAATATGGTCTCTGGTAATCAGGCTTCTTACTATTGATTTATTTCTTTTTTTTTTCTTTTTTCTCTCTCTTGATTATTTTACATCCTATTTTCTCTACATAAAATTCAATAGATCCTATGAGATGAGCCAGCAAGTTTACAATTTAGATCTAGGGTATCCACTTGCTTTTATAATCCGGTTGTGCAACCATCAAATTTAAACAAATATTCAGAAAATACGGTAAAATGGAAAAGACGTTTTCAAAAATACATTTGGGAATGGAATAAATGAATAAATAAGTCTTACTGCCTTCAATCAGTACTCTTACTATATACTTATTTATGTTGTCATCCGTGGAGGATTATTCTACTTTAATCCTCTAATGTGTAGGTCACTACATTAATATCAGGGCACTATATACACTGGCATTGGACATGACCCAGAGCAAAGTACTTCATATCTAGTCATCTCTCAATAAGTATTTGCAATTAATCAGAAGAAAAACAAATAGCACGGGTTGAGTGAGGTGAAAATTCTAGATCTATTTCATGTTCAGACCTTTAACTGTACCCTGGACAACTACATATATTCCTTAAATTCAGGATGTCCTCAAAATACATCATGACCTTCCCCTCCAAACGTGTTCCTCCTCTGCCTTTTCTTCCCCTCTGTCAGTGAATAGAACTGCGTCCACACAGTAAAAATGTCATCCAACTTAGAAATGACAGAGATGTCATCCTCCTCTGCAGTGTTGGCCACCAATCTCCCTCTTTAGATGCACTCTCTCTCATCATTTCTCGGCCTGGTTACTACATCTGCGGGCTAGTAATACTTCCTGATTCTAGGTTTGTTCTCTCTTAATGTTTTCTCTATTGTACGGCCAACATAATCTTTCAGAAATGCAAAGCAAAGTATGGCACGTTCCTTCTTAAATATTTATTGAAATTCCCTTTACCTACAAGATAAATTCTAAGCTTATTTGTGCAGCATGTAAGACCTTTGAAGAGCCAGCCCTTCGCTTCAATCTTCTCTTTTCTCCCTTTCAAACTTCTAACTTCAAATCTTCCCTTTTCTCTCATACTCACCAAATCAGCCTATAGAACTCCTTTTTTGTACCTTCCATTATGCAAAGTGACTCGACTCTGTGCCACTGCTGGGCTAGCCCCCTCTGCTTGGAAACCCCTTCTCCCTTCTTCTCCCATCCAACCTTGCTAATTTCCATGTCATGACTCAGCTCAACATCACCTCCTTGAAGGAATGGGTTGGTAAATTCTGCTAATCCAAGTGTTTTGCCATGTGCAAGTTAAGTACTGTGTACATAGTTCTCATCCCTGGATAGATTATTTTCCTTTGCTATAATCACCTCTCGATTGCAAACTCTGAGAGTAAAGAATCAGTCATCTGTGAATTCTTGGTGCCTATTGTTGCTTGATGAATATGATACTTGTTTCCGAAGAAAGATGTGACTGAAGTAGAGTAGAAAGGAATGAAGAGAGGAAGGATGGGAAGGAGTGTGAGAAGGAGGGAAGTAACCTCTGTTTCTTCATTAGTTAAATGAATTTATTTTTTTATTTTTTAAAAAAGATTATTTACTTATTCATGAGAAAGAGAGAGAGAAAGAGAGAGAAAGAGAGAGAGGCAGAGGAAGAAGCAGACTCCATGCAGAGAGCCCAACATGGGACTGGATCCCTGGTCTCCAGGATCAGGCCCTGGGCTGAAGGTGGCGCTGAATTGCTGAGTCACCTGGGCTGCCCTGTAAAATGAATTTATTGAATATTTTACCCACCTAATAAAATTAACTTGTTGATTGATTTCAGCTGATATTTTTATTACTCTATTCCACATGCCTTACCCCCCCATACCCACCCCACCAGTTTATTTGGAAATAAATCTGTTTCTCCAGTCATACACAGCATCTATGTTTCTTCAGTAATTTTAATGCATATTGAAAAATATTTTTCCCTCAAGTGTACTGAGAATTAAGAATTAATGAAAAAAAATAAAAATAAAAAAAGAATTAATGATATTCCTGTTTCAGAAACAAAGAGCTGAGTCATACACAACCTTGAGCTAAGCAGTTAAAGCCAGGTATTCTGATGTTTACTTCTTTATTGCATAAGACCGAGCTTTGCATTCTCTCACCTCTCTCCCTCTCTCTTTCTCACCACGAACTCTTCCATTCTGGATATAGCCACAGTTATGTATTTGTATAGTAATGGTATTAACAGAAAAAAATAATTACCATGCACTAAGAACCTACTCTACCACCATCATAGTGCTGATATCCTTATAAGCACTATCTCATCAAAAAAATAGAGAAATTCTACGACATAAATAGTTTTATCACTATTTGAGCAGTGAGGTGAAATCCATCTCTGTCTTAACAGCTAACACCTGAATTTTGCTTATGAAGGCAACTTGCTTTAATAAGCTAAAAGACAACAAACAAACAAACAAACAAAACAAAAAACAAAAACCTGAGACCCTGAAGGAATGGGTGGTGGTGGGAGCCCAGATAACAATATGTAACTTCTCATAAGACATAGGAAGAGGTAAGTGCAAGTCCTTCTGGGCTGCTGCCTCCTGAAGGCCGGGAGTCTGAGATCAGGATACCAGCATGGTTGCATGAAGGCTCTCCTGTGTGTGTGTGTGTGTGTGTGTGTGTGTGTGTGACTATCTCTATAGTACCACCGTATGAGCATTAGAGTGTTTTATGAGGTAAGGAATCAGTATAGTGTGTTTGAGAATTACTGATCTATGTTGGTTTCTTAGAATTTTTATTTACCTTTTCTCTGAACTGAAAATTTTGTGTTCCCCCCCAAATTCATTTAGGTTAAAGCCCTAATCCTCAAGACAATGTTATTTAGAGGTGGAGGGACTTCAATGAAATTAATGACCTTATAAAAAGAGGAAGAGACAGGAGATCTCTCTCTCCTCTCTTGAGCATGCACATAACGAAAAGAAGGCCACCTGCAAAACAAGGAAGAATGTCCTCACTGGTCTTGGGTTCTCCAACCTCTGGAACTGTGAGAAATGTTTCTTGTTCAAACCACTCAGAAGATGGTATTTTGTTATAGTGGCCTGAACTGACTAAGAGAGCCTTTATATATATATCAGGCATTTGAGTTAATTATATTCTTTAAGTAAATTACATAGATTGATTCAAAAAATGTAATCCATTAAAATTATATATTTGCGAGCTATTATTATGCCTTACTCTCTCCAATCTTTAATATTGCATATCTTAAGAGTAAATCAAAATTTAAGTATTTTTACCAATTCATAATGGACAAAATGTAAGTTGATTTAAAAAAGAATTTAATCCAAAAAACCCAACTTAACAAAAATAGAAAAATCTGTACACTAGGTAATAATCAGAGAGCATTATAATATTTCAGACAGATTTGAGAAGAGTTTTTAAAGGGAAGGTAGAAATTCTCTAATACGTAGCTGCTACAGTCTACAACTAACATTATCTTACTGATTCCTATTGTGAAAAGGTTTTATGTGTTTAGTCATAAACTGTAACTTTCATTATGTCTGAAATTTTGTCTGAGGCTGTGTTAGTCAAGGCTTTCCAGAAAAACGAAACCAAAAGACTATATCTGTGTATATATAAAGAGATTTATTTTAAGAAGTTGGCTCATGTGACTCTGGAGGCTGACAAGTCCAAAATCTGCAGATTGGGCTGGCAGGCTGGAATCCCAGGAAAGAGCTGATGCTGTAGTTTAAGTCTGAAGGCTGTCTGCTACAGAATTCCCTCTTGTTCAGAGCAGGTCAGTCTTTTGTTCTATTCAGGACTTCTACAAATTGAGTGAGGCCTGATGGGGTTATGGGGTAAAATCTGCTTTACTCAGAGTCTATCAATTTAGATGTAAATCCCATCCAAAAATACCCTCACAGAAACATCCAGAATAATGTTTGACCACATATCTGGGCACTGTGGCCCAGCCAAGCTGAAATATAAAATAAAATACTGCCGAGGCTAGCACCGTTTGCACAGTGGCTCTTCTGTAAATTATAGCAAAATTGGAACATGAATTTACTATATAATCATTTCTTCATATGTGGTAAGAAAACACAATTAGCCATATGGTAGACATGGTTAACTGTACTTTATGCTAATCTCTGTCTTCTGTTTGGCTCACCTAATTAACTCTGCACTGTACTCCAGACACGACTGTTCTACAGGAAGCCCTAGGGGAATCTTTTGACTAAACTTTGTGTACCTAAGAGAGGCAGATGAGCAACTAATAATTGAATGCCAAAGACACGAAAGTGTTAGTTCTTTCCCAAGAAGAGGAATTTGTGATATTAAGACCAGTGATTCTCTAACAGCTATCCATTCATTTGCATATGTGTAGGGTTAGAGTCTGCACTCTTCTTAGGTGTGCTAAACCATTGAAAAAAATCATGATCGTCAGACGGAAATGTATTAATCACGTACAAAACCAAGTGTTTTATCAGCCAGTTATTGGGAAGCAGTTTAGATGAATCCATTAGTTACTCCTTCCCAAACCAGTTTTCTAGGATTTTTTGTTTTGTTTTATTTTGAATTTTTTAAAAACCATTGTCTAAAATCTTTATTATAGAAATTTCAAACATATCAGTGAAGATTAGTATAAAAATCCTCCCATATCCATCTCCCATATTCAACAATTAGAAATTCATGAGTATTCTTGTTTCGTGTATACCCTTCCTCCTTCTCCCACCAACCCAGACATCATATCATCCATAAACATGTCTGTATACATCTCTAAAAGACAAGAGTAAACAAACAAAAAAAAAAAAATTAAAGGGACTATGGTGCAATTATTACAAAGTTAGCATTAATCTTTTAACATTATCAAATTACTTGCTCAAGTTTTTTTTTAAGATTTTTTTTTTAAGATTTTTTTAAGATTTTATTTATTTATTCATGAGAGACACACAGAGAGGGGTGGGGGTCAGAGATGTAGGCAGAGGGAGAAACAGGCTCCCTACAGGGAGGTTAATGTGGGACTTGATCCTAGGACCCTGGGATCACTCCCTGAGCCAAAGGCAGATGCTCAACCACTGAACCACCCAGGTGCCCCTAAATTTCCCTTTTTCATTTTGTTCATCTACTTGTTTGTTTGCTTGAAAAAGGATCCAAACAAACTCCTCAGTCTGCATTTTATTGGTTTGTCTCCTAGGTCTCTTTTAATCTACAAATTCACTGTCTCTTTTCTTTTGCAATTTATTCATTGGGGAAACTGGTCATTTCTCCTATTAGATTTCTTATGTCCTGGACATTGGTAATTGAATCCCTATGATGTTGTTTAATGTGCTTTCATTCTTCATATTCCTGGTAATTCAGTCTTGAGATTTGATCTGTTTCAGTTTGAGGAATGCTTCACTGAAGTTGTATACTTTCATCAGGAGACAAATAAGGTCTACCCCTTTGCCTTTTCTTGTGTTTCTTAGCTACTGATGATCATTGCCTGAAGCCATTGTTTTGTTAGGGGCAAAATATTCAGTAAACTTAATTTTCCACTACATAGAAAACCTACTTTTTATCACCAAGCCCTTGTATCCATACTAGAGAACATATGTATACCATTAAGATAGAGTGACTCATTCATTTATTAAGCAGAAGGCACAGAAATCTTACTAAATGTACTGAGTGCACAAGATGGCTGTGATATAACCCCAGCTCTAAATTAGCCAATAGACTGGAAAATGAACTAGACACATAGATAAATATATTGAAATAAGACAATTACTGTCTAGATATGTAAAAAGAGAAAGAGTAGCTTGATAGATAAATAACCAACTGATAGGCATTGTGGAGAGTATTGCTCTGTATACCTAAGATTATTCACTGTGTGCTTTTTATTTAAATAGCTTTAAAATAATTTTTAAAGATTATATTTATTTATTTGACAGAGAGGGAAAGAGAATACAAGCAGGGTTAATGGCAGGCAGAGGCAGAGAGAAGCAGGGTCCCCTCTGAGCAGGGAGCCCTATCTAGGGCTCAATCCCAGGACACCAGGATTAAGACATGAGCTGAAGACAGATACTTTTAACTGATTGAGCCACCCAGGCTCCCCTAAATAGCATTAAAATTTTTAAAGTAATTTGACTACTTTATAAAAAATAAAAAGTTATTAAAATGCTGATATATTAATCCAACAGTACAACCATCATCATTTTGTTGACTCTTTATTATACTTCTATTTTTATAGTTAAATCTTAATACATGGCTTCTATATCCTGTTTCCTCCATCCCCTCCCAAGAAAACTTAGATACTAAGTAATACTTATTTTGCCAGTCTCTTTAGAGCTATCATTTTAATTGACTAAATAATTGATACCTATTTTAATGAATTAGTTATATGTCAATCGTTTATTTGTTGTTGCATATGCATTGACTCAAGTTGCTTGCTTTTATAAATATTGAAATAAACATCTTCATGTATATAACTTTTTTCACATTTTCTATCATTTCTTTTTAACAGATGACCAGAAGAAAAATATTTAAAGCAAATATTTTGAATGTTATTATATTTTTTGATATGTATTTCCAAGAACATTTAGAAAAGTAATTTTCCTTTATTTAAACAATGTCAGTTTCACCTCAATGTATTTAGTTGCACATAATATTATATTTCAAATAATTTGCTAGCTCAAGAGGCAGGAATACTAAAAAAATTAAATGGAATAAGTATTATTGTCTTAATTCCCACTTTTTTTTTTTGTTTGTTTAAGGAAAACCTCCATGACAGTGTTTCTCAAATTCATGTCCTTTTTAAATCTATATCCTCTTTAAAGCAACAACAACAACAAAACCCTGAAACTCAGCTCTTCCACCCCTCCCTTAAGGAAATGTTGATATTGAGCTGAGAAAATACTTTTTGAATTGTAGAGTCTGATGTTTATATCATAAAAATAATTTTGTTTAATATTTTATTTTATTTTTTAAAGATTTTATTTATTTATTCATGAGAGACTGAGAGAGAGAGAGAGAGAGAGAGAGAGAGTCAGAGACACAGGCAGAGGGAGAAGCAGGCTCCATGCAGGGAGCCCGACATGGGACTCTATCCTGGGACTCCAGGATCATGCCCTGGGCCAAAGGCAGAGCTAAACCGCTGAGTCACCCGGGCTGCCCTTGTTTTATATTTTAAATATAAAATTCAAGTGTGATACTTACTAAGCTTTTTCAAGTTATACCCACATGCACACAAAATTAAAATATTTACTCCATGAAATAGAACCCAGAACTTTAAGAACATGGCCTTTGGTATAGGCAGCCTAAATTTAAAACTCAATCTGCTACTTGATAAGATTTTGACTTTGGGCAAACACTTAACATCAGTAATCTGTTTCTTCATCTGTAAAATGGAAGCAAGAACACTTAACATCTAGTCTTGTGAAGACTGAATGAGACATCTAAAATTGCCCAGTGCAATGTCTTAAAATAAATAAAATGGCCGCTTTTGTTTTTCCAAGCAGATTTCTTTTGTAAAGACAAAATAAGACAGACAGGGGTTACAGGTTAATGCCTTATGGATAAGATCCCATTGTAAAAACTCTACTTCACTGTCTATCAGTGTTATTCCAACTAATGTTTTACTTCTTGGGGTTTTTCATCTTTAAGGAAAAGAATATATGAGACACTAACAATTATTGTACATCAAAGTTGGGCCACTTAACGCATTTAACTTAATCCTAAAAATATTTGGGGAAGGAATAAGGTTTTATGTCTTCTTTTATAAACAGGAAAACCAGACTTAGAGATTTTACATAATTTGTATGTTTCTACAATGAGTAGAAATGAACCCAGTCTGTGCAACTCAAGGCCTTGGCCATTTGGGCTACTGTTGATAGGCCTGAGAGGATACTGGATAGGGCCACACTAAAGAATAATTAATTATTCAAAACCCCACCTCTGGTTTATGGATGTTAGGGACACCCTAGCCACCAATCGCTGGTCTGGTTAGCATTTCTCTTCCAAGTTTAACATAAATGCCTCTTACTCAGGGAAGCCCTCCTATGACCCCAACTGCCAACTCTCACCCCAATGGGGACATGATTAATCTCTGTAGTATTGTCTCTTCCTTTCCTAATTGGCCATTTCAGCAGTTAGCAAGTCTTTTAACAATTATTTGTTTAATGCTTATATCAATCACCAGATATAAAATTCATGACAGAAGAGGGTATAATTATCTTACTTAGCACTGTACCCCAGCTGTCTGACCTGTGCTATCTAAATAATTGTTGAATAAACTTACATATAGATATACAATCATATGCTATTTAAGTTGTGTGTTTTTTAATTATGGGAAACTAGACAAAAATATTCGGGTGCCACTGCCCTGTAGTATTAGTTTAGCTAGACATGGGTTCTATGAGATAGATGAAAGAATACGAAAACTAAGCAGTAATATCCCTTAATCAACAAATTTGATTTAGGGGCGTTTTAAGAGTACTGAATTGTTTTCACATTATTGATGCCATTATGAGTTATGAGTTAATTAAATTCTATTTTATTTCTTCTCATTGTTTGATTTTAGAGCAGCTACAAAGCAATGACATAATCAGACTCAATGTTATCTGTCTTGTGGCAATCTAAAAGAAAAAATACGCCAAATACTTCCCCGTTGTGGCTGATGAGAAGAAAATGAACAAAAATTAAAACCTTATTATTATCTGGCTTAGAAAGCAACCACTAATTGACCTCCAAACATATTTAAGAATTTAGCAATATAACACATATTAGCAAGGCACAATGCATGATGATTTTTCAAAATATTCAATACCCACATTTCAATTTTGAGTGTATGATATTGTCTCTATTATTATGTCTTATATTTTATTCATATTAATGAGTGAGCTTTGATTCTATTAGTTGTATATAGTTTCATGTTCATATTATTTATTTAAAAAGCCTTAACTGGTGAAACCCTGTCACAGTGAATTAAGTACCAGCCCAACACCCAGGAAATCAAGTTATGATAGCCTACTGCGTGCCCATAGGCAAGTTTTTGACTTGGGCATTGGATCTCTTTTCTACTAAATGAGGACTATTGGCTTCTTAGCAATACATACATATAAATTTGATGGAGCTCTAGTTCAGATGTTGAAAACTGGTGGCCTTTGGGCCAAATGCAGCCTACAGATGTGTTTGTTTGACCTGCAAATATTTCAAACATTTTCTTTTTTTATAAATAGCTGTCGAGATTAAAAAAAAAAAAAAAGAAAAATGGAGGGTTGCTTATAAAAGTCTGGATTGAAGATTTTTTGTGAAAATTCAGAAAAATGTCAGTGCTGAGCCAGCAATCCTATGGATTTATTAGTGGAAACTAAAGACCCAAATAGTGGGTCTTTATTTAGTGGAAACTAAAGACCCATCCCTTTGTGATGGGTCATCTGCCATTGTCTCCATTAATCTGTTTTCCTCCCAAGCTGAAGTGTTAGGTAGCAATCATCAAACCACTTTTTTCTCTGGTTTTATTATGTTCAAAAAAAAAAAAAAAAATTCCTTACTGCTGAACTATTTACATTGGTCACATTTCAGTTTTCTACCCCTGCCTTAATTGGAGGACAAAAGAATGTAGTACAATCAAATCCTGCTAGAAGCTTATGATTCAATTGGCAGAGAAAATTAAGGTTTCCTCAGCCTAGGTTGATAACCCATGCCCCAGTGGAATATCTTCATTTTGTGTGTACCTCCAATATCTTGAAACACAGAGTTCCTATTCCTGCTCTTCTGGTTAATGTTTATTTATGCCTAATGCAGTCTTCCTAATGAGTCTTATTTCCTAGGGTGATATTCCCTGCCCTCTTCATCTAAATCCTTCTCTACTTGACCCCAAAACAGAGTTCCCTGCCAGATGACTTGAAATATGTACTTGCACTTTAGGAGTGACCTTTGCAACAAACATTCACATTCCCAGTTTGACAAACCAACAGTGAACCATTTCAAGTTCAAAACCTACAGAAAAATGTTGCCATCTAAACATGAAAGAGTAACTCCAAAGCTGAAAATTTCTTTTAGTAAGTCATAGAGATTTCCCAGGTGCCTCAAAGCACACCACAAAGGCACATACCTCCTCTAGCTAGGAGTAGGGCTTTTTGTGTCTTTAAAGTGAAATGATAACTAAGACAAAACATTTGGCTTGAGACATCCATATCATTGAGATAAGCTTTGTGTAAGTGGCCAGAATTATCTGGAGAAACAAGTCAGTTCTCTTCATTTGTATGAACGCTGTTTTATAGGACGATTAACTATTAGAACAGAAAGAGACACCTTCGATGTCTTCTGGGCCAAGCCTCTCATTTTATCCACGAGGTAACTGAGGTTCACCAAGGTTAAGTGCTTTGCTGACAATCATTTATTCTGGCACAAATCAAGGTCCTGACTTCCAGCCTTGTGTTCCTTACATCGTGGGTATCCCACTTCTTAATGAATGTGAAGAAAGACGTATATAGTTTAATCATCTCTCCATTGACAGACTGGCATGAAAAGAGAGAAGGCCACATTCCTTAACATCGGGCAGAGGGTTTGACTAATGTTATCTCTCCACCAAAGGAAACACTGGCAGCTTTGAAATTATCACAGCAGATCTCATCTTAGTCTTCCTCTTCTTCCTCTACGATGAACGATTGAGAGCTTCAGATTAGTTTATTTTAATTAGGATTTACTTTAATTGAGTAAGGACAGGATTAAAGCTCACCTTGGGGAGGGGAAAAAAAAAGAAAGAAAAGATTCTTTATCAATTGCCATGTCTTTTTTTCCCCAGAGAATTCTGTTTCTTGTAGTTAATAGGAGGAAGGGGATTGTTTTCTAGGACTAGTAACAGGAACAGATGTGCTTTTCAAGGTTGGTGCTTTTCTGAACTCTTCAAATAAAAGCTGAAAATTCATATGAATCTCATTAAGTGTAAATATGCTTGTCTTAAGTAAACTTTCAGCTGTTACCTTGAAGTTGAAATAGATTTCTGAGTTCAACTAGTTAATAAGGGCTTGATTGGAGTAACTTGGATTTTAATTTTAATTTTAAGATTATAAAAATGTAAAGAAGTATCAGCTTCATATTTAATTGGATGCTTGGAGAATGCCCATGCTGACTGGGCTATTATTTGATCCATTTGCTTTGAAAATCCATTGTATTTGGAGATGGATGTTTGGTTTTGTTGCTTTGTGGTGTCTCTTTCCTGTATTTTTTTTTTAATTACCTTGCTTGTTTTATGCTAGTAACATGGTGCTATATCATTCCTATTAGTGTTTGCAAGTTGAATCACAGATGTGTCACAAATTCTGACAGTAAATAATTAAAGTATTTAAATAAACTTGTGTATATGCTGCAGTTCTCTGGTTGAACAAATTTGTAGAGCAAGATTTTATTCTGATCTATAATTATAGCTGCCAGTGACTGGCATGATCCTTACTGAGTCACATTAATTTACACATTAAGCAGCCATCTGTAGAAATTTTCATAGTACCTCGTCTGCAGTGCTATATATCACATGGGAATTCTGAAACTACCCTGCCCACAAAGGAGATTTTAATACCATGGATATAGTCTTACAGCTATGAACAAATTGTTCCAGACTTTTTTTTTTTTTTTTATCTTATTACAGGGTTGCCTAATGATCCAGGAAAAGTTTACAACAGTTTGGACCCCTCATGACAGAACAATTGGTAAATTGAGAGTGTCTTTGTATTTTCTTTAAAAAAAAAAAAAAAAGGTTTTGGTCTTACATTGAATAATTTAATAAGACCCATGGAGCAGAAGAGAGTTAATATTACTTTATTTGAAAAAGATAAATATTCTTATAATATAGTTGCAAACTATATTCTCAATCTATCAGTATTCTATCTTAAAGAAAAAATAAAATGATGCCCTGTTATTGCTATATAAGACTGATCCTAAAAAAAAGGTAAAATTATTTTAATGTCTATAACAGAGATGTTAACAAAATGGGTAAAATGTGTTTTAGACCTCAGGTTATTAATTTATAATATTGTTTAAATTATAAGCATCATCCATGTAAAAATTATTTAAAAATTAGAAGCGAACATTGCATTATTTTTAGCAATAGGTCATTTTTGGGACATTAAACAATTATAAAAAACTAGCTCAAATTATTCAGAGCTGCTCAAATATCATTAACTTAAAGTACTCCTAAAATATAAAAACTTCACCTTCCATAGTGAACACTGGTTGCTTTTGAAGTTCATGGCTGGGGAAAAGATTTCAGATTTGTGATTTACCCATTTCTCTTTTATCTAGAGACACTATACTGTATTTCTAAAGAAAGAAAAGAAAAGAAAGAAGAAAAGAACATATCAAAAAGAAAGCCCATTAATAACACAATCAGGAACTAGTGGTATTAACTGTTTAATTAAAGGATATAAGTATAGGACAGACAATCCTAAAATTTTAACCCTTAACATTTTGAAGAGTGATTTCCCATTTATACTTGACACTATCATGCCCCTTCCTACAAATCATTTTCATTTAGTGAACCACTCAGAGTACTCTCATAAAGAAGTGAAGAATCTCACACAGAAAAGGGACTAAGAAAAGGGTTTCCAAAAAATTACTTGGGCAAAAGAGAGAACTCTCATAGCCTGTCTTCACTACATAATACCAGGATAGGACATGAGTAATAGCACTTATTTGTGTTTAGTCATGAATTGCTTTTAAAATGTGTACCTGAATGATACAATGCCGGGTGGAAGCCAGCACTTTCATTGGTATAGATAAGTTTGATTTCTTATGAAGCACCAGCCATACACACTCTGGAACAATGTGCCCTGTATCCATGCTGATTTTCTATTTGTGTCTCTCATGCTCTACAGGACAAACAGACATGTCAAGCTGGTGTTTTTTTATTTATAGATGGTGAGCTCCAAGCAAATTTACCTATGTTTCTATAAACCCTAGAAAACAAAGTATGTGGAATCTTTTATGTTTCATACACTGGGGGCCTTAACCAAGAATCACAGGTCTTTTGATCAAGCTTATGAATTACTGATACAAATGAGACACAGAATAAAATAATTTTTCTGGTCTGTCAACCCTAGATCACTTGAGCACATCTGAAATATGTCTTACTTTTCACTGTTCCAAGAAAATAATTCATTATTGATACCAACTCAGTATAGAAATTAAACTCTGGCTATGATCTGATTACTTGAAAAATATCACAGACTTAGTCAAATCAGTCATTTCTGGAAATTATTAATTGAAAAGCAACAAATATCAAATGGTGAGGAATCAGATTAAAGCATAGACCTCACATTGATTTACAGGCACTGTGCTAGTTCTTATTAATATCCTTTCTCCTATAGGAAAATAGTTCCACCATAGATCACGATTAAGTTTAGGTGGTGTGGATATTATTTCTATTCTTAATTAAATAAAATAGATTCCCAACCTTAAAACCGAAGAAATAAAGTTATATAATCCACTATTATAATGTTAATCAAAGGAAGACATATTAAATGGCCAAGTTGGCCTATTGAAGCCAGATAATTCTCTTGAAGAGAGAAGACCAAACCCAGTCAGGCATTTGGCCATCTTCTCACATTAAAAAAACAAAAATAGTTCATTTTCATGGCAAGAAGAGAATGCCCCTAAGGAACAAGAATTTTCAGAAATCTTTTCAGTATATTTTCTCCTACTCCTGATGAAGCTCTTGGCAAAGTATAGAATATTTACAGAAAAGTAATACCTATTGTATTTTTATTATTTTGTGTGTAATACTGTATCCTATTTCTAGATGTTCTTTTGGTCAGAGCAGTAAAGTATGGTATTGCTCCTGACCATGCTGATATTTTCATCTGGTTTTGAAAGCTGACCAAGAGAAAAAGATGATGTGTTAACAAAAGAAATCCATAAACTCTTTACTTAAAAAACCAAAAACAAGCAAACAAAAGTCTGGAAAGGGAAAAACAAACAAACAAACAAACCCTTAAGTTCCCTTTAATCCCTAATAACTTAAGGAATAAAAAATGAATGTATAGAACCAGCTGAATAACTATACTTTCTCTTCCTGAAGAGATATTTGAGCTGAACAATTTTGAAATTATAACAGTGGCAGGTCAGAAAGAGGACTACTTAAGAAAACAGCATATTGCCTATTTAATACTTCTATTAAACTTGTTGGAACAATGACAGACCTGGGTTTGTTTGTTACTAAGATTTAATTCCCCCCAAAAGAATTGGGAAATAGCTAAAATTCTGTATAATGTAGGAGATCTACTTAGAATTCGTAATATTATATCAACTTCTTTCCAATTCAGTGTTATTGAATTATGAGTAATTAATCCTGCCTTGATTTTTAGCAGTTTGAATTAATCACCATGAGAAAAATTCAATAGATACTATATTTGATCCAAAGTTAAAAGTGATTCTGCAATTGCATGGCCAAGAATTTATAGGGTCCACCCAGAATCATAGGACTTGGTAATGGACTTCCCATAAGATAACATTGTTTTATCAATTAAAAATCTTTAAGACACATAATTATGCAATTATTGTGATTATGTGGAAAAAATCATACTTTTTTAATTCAAATTTTTACATAAAAATAAATACAGAAACATCTGGAGTCATGGTTTATGCAACTTTTTAAAAAATGGTCCAGCAAAAATGTGTTTGTGTGTGTACATATGGACACTTGTGTGTGTAAAGAGAAAGTGATAAATGTTAACAATTAATAGATGCAGCTGGAGCATAGATGGGTGTTCACATCATACTACTCTTTCAATTTTGCTCTTGGTTTGAAATTCATCAAAATAGAAAGTTGGGGGAAAAAGACCTTTTTCATGCAAATGTAAAGTATGGGGTCAACTCACCTCTAAACTCCAAATCTTTTTCTCAGGGGAGTTTTATTGAGCACTTATACTTCCGGAGCAATGTCTCCAACACCAACTGTGAGTTGTAATTAATATCACATGACATGATAGAATAACCTACACTCAGTTCTTGGAGCGTGGCAAGTCCACAGCTATGAAACCATTTACGCATCTCACATATAAAGCTCTGGCCAATGAGGAAACAAAATGTGATAACAAACTATGTGGACAGCTCATGTGCTGGTAATAAGCAAGATGGAATCAATAGATGTCTTAAGTTAATTAAGAAGCACAACATAGGGTGACATTGAATCACCCTACGAAGAATCACCATCAAGAAATAAACAGCAATAGATAGCACTTGCTGAAGTGAAGATGCTGGGGAATGCTAATTCTTTTTAGGTAAAAGTCCTGAGCAGCCTTTAAAGTAATAAACCGGATCTAACATATGAAGAGTTCCAAGTCAGAGTGTCACACCTGGTACATAGCAAGGTGTCAATAAATATTTCCTGAACAAAATAACGACTCTACAGAAGAAAATACAAACAACCCACACCATTATGCTGATTTTTCATTTTTTTTTAAATTCACAAGCCATACGGATAGCTATTAGTGTGGGAATTGTTTTGGTTTCCCAGAAAAAAAGCAAAAAATAGGCATAGCAACCTCTTACTGTACCTGCCATCCCCTCTCTCTGGGTTCTGCCAAAATGCCTGGGTATGCAGTCCGTGGCGAGGGAGCTTTTCCAGAAAGAATAATAACATTAGCAGAATTGGTTCAAAATGAAGTGGCTGTTACTTTTCTCATCTTCCCCTAGCATATTGCTTTTATTGCCTGTTTATTCAAAACTCTCTGATGTTCAGATAAATAATTAATACACCGCATGCATCGGTATTATTGAGTAAGATATCAGATTTTTTTTCCTTCGGTTCAGAATTAACAGAACAGCTTTAAGGGATAGATATGGAAAGTTTTGTGAAACTTTCATTGTAGTTTTGTAAAGAGTTGTTCAGGGGCACTGAAATGGGCAAAGCAATTATAAACAAAGCATATAAAGCACAACAATTCTCATTTGACAGATCCTCGAATCAAAAGCAGTTTCACAGGGAATCCAGTGGAAATATTGCTGGCTACTGGACTTTTTACTACCTAGACAGGGAATACGGTAAACATAATTGAATTGGCTCTCTAAGCTGACGTTTTGAGTTCTGTTGCAATTAAGAAATAACATATTTTCCAAAGACTACAAATGACCAGGATGATGTCTGTGCAATGCATCTTTGGCTAACTCTCCATGAGCAGATTTTTAAAATAATCCCTTTCACGCTAATTGTTATCTAATTCCAGAAAGGCATCAGTTATTCATGGAATATTCATTGAATTTTGTATCTAGAAGATACTGACAAATGATGTGGTTCATTTTCATATTTTTTTAGGTAAGAGAGTTTAGAAAAGTAAAATGATTAGCCTAGGATCTAACTAATGACAGATTCAGGACCAAATGTGAATCTTTGGTGACTGACTTCAGTGTCACTACTATATGAAACTGTTTTGTATTAATACCTTTGTTCTTTGAGGGTCAAAATGGTCCTCTTTTGCCGATAATGTTTTATTACTTCAATTATTAAGTTTTCTAAATATAGTAAAGAGAAAAGATTGCCATTGACTTTAAGTTCTATCATGTGGGAAGGACTTTGGAAATAAAAATTATAGGAAAAAAATTAAGGGATTACCGATTATGGAGATTTTCAAGCATGCAATCAAGATGGAAAATTCAAATCTTAGATTTAATAAGAAATAGTATGAAGTTATATTAGTGAGTACACATTATCAGATTCTCTGGCAAATACTCTGAAGGTGAAATTAGAGCCATTGATTAATTTTTAAAACACTTAATTCCTTTAGAGATGCTAATTGGGCAGTGTATCTACACAGGAAATATCCTGGTATGAGCTAACATGAAGTTTAGAGAGGTCCCTAAGTGATCATACTCCAAGGGAAGTTGTGGAACAAAAATATACATGTGACAACTCAGTCTGTGGCTGTGGCTGTTTAGGAAAAAAACAAAAACAAAACAAACAAACAAAAAAAAAAAACACAAACACCTCTAGAACCTAGCAACGAGTTTGGTTAGGGAAAAAAAAAGTCAAACTAATTTTTCTTTCACCAACTAGTTTTCTAAAGACCAAGTAACATGAATTTCTCCACTTGATACCGTCTCTGTGACCCCACCATGCCTTCTAAAATGGTGATTACATCTTACACTTTTATTGCATTCCACAATTTTCAGAAACATTGCATTTGTCTTCACACAGTATTGTAACATTGTATAACTTTACAAGGGAAGGGACTGATTCTTAATGAAGTTAAATAATTTGTTTCAGGCACATTGCTAGTAAATTAACAAAGCTGGAACTTAAAAACGGTTCTACTTAATCCAAACCTGAGCAAAATTGAAAAGTTTTTCAATTTTTGGAGTTTTTTTTTTTTTTTTTTTGCCCTTTTTTCCCCTACAGGGTCATACTGTTCAGAGTACAACAGTCATAATCCTAAACTCCTGGAGGACACCAGACTATTGCCAGAGCAAGTAAGTGAACTTGTGTAAGAGCTCAGAGTCAGTATGACCAGTATCTAGTGGGCAATGGTCCCATAGAAAATAAAAGGAAAAAAGAGGGTAATTACTGGAGGGTAATTTAAATTATAGATAATAGATCTATTATAATAGATAATTATAGATAAATTAGAAAATGATCTAAACTCACCTTTACTTGACTTATAATAGTTGAAGAAGGTGATGATAATGTGAAAGTCCCTCTTCCAAGGTAAAACTATAAAATATTTATCAGATATTAAAGAAGATACAATTTGTATTCAAATAACTAGAGATTAAGATTATGAGATTTTTTTTAAGATTTTACTTATTTATTCATGAAAGACACAGAGAGAGAGAGGCAGAGACACAGGCAGAGGCAGAAGCAGGCTTCCTGTGGGGAGCCCCAGCAGGACTCGATCCCAGGACGCTGGGATCATGACCTGAGCCAAAGGCAGTCGCTCAACCACTGAGTCACCCAGGTGCCCCATAAGAGATTCTTTTTTAGAGTTTAAACTTGTCCTTAATTTATTTTTATACAGTGCCCACATGGTTTTAAAATTAATACTAGAAATAAAAGAAGAATGTAGGCTAACCGCACTATGATCCACAGATTCGAACAAGAGAAACACGAGTCAGATTCCAATCTTTCATCTCTCTTAATGGCCATATTAAACCAGTCTTATTCACAATTCCACTGAATTTATGTTAAAGTTGCTCATGCCAACTATTCCCCTGTCAGCATCCTATAAAGGCTCTCATCATTTTATTCATTACAAACTTTAATTATTGAAAGCCTGCTATGTGTCAATATTCTGGGCACTTTTGAATATAATACTGAACAAAATAGCAGTTCTCTGCCCCAAATTCGAGCAAGGGAGAAGAACAATAAGCATAATAAGGTAAATTATATATACGTTTTAGAGTGACAAATGCTATGGGGCACACAAGTGGAGCAGGACATAGAAGGTTGTGATTTCTAGGTGAAGACAGATGTTTGCAATTTTAAAGAGGGTGACCAGAAAAGTCCTCAATAAGAAGATGACACTTGAGTCAAGATTTAAAAGCAGTGGAGAAATTAACCCTGCATTTGTGGGGCAAAGGTCCTAAGATGGGAATATATCTGGCATGTATGAGGATCAGCAAGGAGGCCGGTGGGGCTGGAATGGAGAGAGCAGGGAAGAAGAGTGAGGGAGGTCAAGCAGGTGGTAGGAACTTGTAAGCTATGGATCACAAGGATTTTACTCTGAATGATTTGAAGAATCAATTACAAGAGTTGAGCAGAGAAATGGCATGACCTGATTTGGTGTGTGTGTGTGTGCGTGTGTGTGTGTGTGTGTGTGTTTTAAAGAATGGCTCTGCCTACTGTGTTGTAATTATATTACAGGAGGCAAAGATAGAACAAGAAGACCAGTTGAAGAGTTTATTACAGAAATCCAGAAATCCCATTTCTTCTTTTGTCTATGAAAATAAACTTTAGTGACTCTTAGTCTACACGCCTTGCAGTCCATCCATCAGCCCGACATCACTTCTTTTCTGAACGACAGGTTTGATCATGTGACTCACCCGTTTCAAAATTTCAATGGTTACTCGTTGCCTACAGAATTATGTCCAACCTCTTCATATAAATCTCTTCAAAATCTGACCCCAATCTATTTTTCCAGATTAATCTCCAACTCCTTTCCCCACTCCTGACGTTTTTGCTTTAGTTATAAAAGGTCAGCTGCTATTTTCCTGAACATGCCATGCTCCATCATGCCTTTGTGCCTTTGTGCTTGTCATTCCTACTAGTAAGAAAGTGCATTTCTTTTTTCTGCTTGGTGAACTTTAAATTTTCTTTACTGAGATTCAACTCAAACGCGATCACTTTGGTGAAGACTTCTCTGACTCTCTATTGCAAAACTCACCCTTTCACTACATTCTGTTGCCCTTCATATGCATCCCCCCTATAGTACTTATTACATCAAAGTTATGTCCTCATGGGTTGCCTCCCAGATAGACTGAGTTGTGTGAGAGTAGATAACATGCCCTGACTGTGTTTTATAACCAGTGTCTTGAGTTATAGCCCATAGCAGATTAGCACTGAATAATTGTTTCTTTGTTAAGTGAGTAAATACATGAAAATCATTTTTAACATGAGGTTTACAACATTACAGATTGCATGCTTAATAGTTATTCAAACATAAAATTGCAAAGTAAGCCCTTAAGACATTTAGAAAGGCATAGTGGAAAAGACAATAGTTCACACTTTTGTATTTATTTTCAGACACATTTAGTCAATTGGTTTTTGTGAAAATATATGTCCTTAGACATATGCTCATCACAAATTATAAGTTTTCTGTCAAGATCTGGTTTAAATGGCATCTCTTTTTAAAATATTTCATTGCTTACTGACCCATGCAACCACTATGGATACAAACATAAATAAATGATCTTCTCTGCCAACAAAAACTTCATAAACAAAAGGGACAGTCACACATAAAACACCTACCTGAGTAAATGAGGAGTGGACTTGCAAATCACTGAGGAAAGGATCTTTCAATAACTGGTTGCAAAAATGAGCTTTCCATGTGGGAAGAAAAGAAATTTTCTTATGAATTAATGATCTAAGCGAGGAAGAAACTTCAAAACTTTTAGAATATTTAGCCAAAGTGTTTTTTTTAATCTCAAAATAAGAAGAATATTTTAAATAAGATATAAAGCATATGTAAAGGGAAAAAATTGTTTAACCTCATTATAGCAGTATAATGAAGAATATAATAAAAATATAAAGATATTATAATAAATGATGCCATGTACTTTATTTATTATATTTCAAGTTTTTATTTAAATTCTAATTAGTTAACATATAGGGTAATATAAGTTTAAGGAGTGGAATTTAGTGATTCACAACTTACATATAACACCCAGTGCTCATCAAACAAGTACCCATCCATCACCTATTTAGCCCATCCTCCCACCCACGTCCCCTCCAACAACCCTCAGTTTGTTCTCTATAGTTAAGAGTCTCTTTTATGGTCTGTCTCCTTTTTTCTCTCTCTCTTTTTGTTTCTTTTCCCTACATTAATCTGTTTTGTTTCTTAAATTCCACGTATGAGTGAAATCATATGGTACTTGTCTTTCTCTTACTTATTTCACATAGCATAATACTCTCTAGTTCCATTCATGTCATTGCAAATGGTAAGTTTTCACTATTTTTTATGGCCAAGTACAATATATATTGTATATATATACAATGGAATATATATATATATATATATCCCCACATCTTTCTCCATTCATCACAATGGACATTTGAGCTCTTTCCATAATTTGGCTTTTGTTGCTAATGTTGTTGTAAACATTGGGGTGCATGTGCCCTTTGGAGCTATATACTAATTTAGTGTAGTACAGTATATATAGTATACTATATACTAATTTAAATGACAAAAGACTAGAAGATATTGACAAAATATGTGACTCAAAAAAAGTTTCATTTCTAGAAGACATGATAATAAATAAATAAGAATAAAAAGCAAACACTCAAATAGGAAATGGGCAAAGCACATGAGCAAGCAATGCACAATACAGGCAACTGTATAACTTCTCAAAAAAATAAACTAAGACCTAGAAATGGACTCTTTAATATAATAGAAATGACAATAAAGTGATATTAATATCATTAGTAATGTTATATTCCTTTTTACATGCTATTCTAAGTATTTTGCATATGCAAGCTCTATTAACGTGTGTAAAGTACATTTTTAAAGCTTTTAGTACAAGCAGTTTCTATATACGGCACCATTTCTACATTGTAGATACTATGATTAACCCTACTAATACAGAAAGGTCTCATGTAAGAAGCCTGACTTAATAATGTGAATTGTTTTTATATAAGTCTATAAGGCTACACACAAACAGTTCTATATAATGTCTTAGGATATATGAATGATTAAACAATAAAAATTGAGATGATAACTATACATAACAAAGCATTATCATTGCCTCAGAAAAGAGGAAGGGTCTGGAGCTGGGACTTACGTGACAAAGATTTACATAAGACTTACATGGGGACAAAGTCCTACATGATCTGAGCCCCTCGTTACCTCTCTATATTTATCTACTATGTCTCTCTAATGGCCAACTCTACTCTAGACATACTTTCTGCCTGGTGTTACAATCCTCTCTCACTTCTAGGCCCTCACTGGCTATTTGTTCTTCCTGGAATGTTCTTACCCAGTGATTTTCATGGCTCATTCTCTCACCTTATGGACCTACCACCACTTGCTTATGCCATTTAAAACAGCAAACCCAGTCCCACCCTAGCACTCTCACTCGTTCTCATCTGTTTTCAGCTGATAGAATCTATATCCTTCTAGTATACTACATAGTTTATGTATTTATTATACTTACTGCTTATTTTCTGTCTTCTCCCTACTAGAAATAATTTCCAAGAGGGAAAAGATTTTTGTCTGTATCATTTTTAAATACAGCCTCAACATATAATACATGTATATTTTTATATATTATTTTTATTTATAGTATATGTAATGTTTTACTAAAAGCAGGAAGAAAAATAAATAAATAAATAAATAAATAAATAAATAAATAAATAAATAAATGCAGGAAGAAATATATGACACTGAATTCGCAATTGTTAATTCTAGGTAGTCTCTGTATGTAAGTGATTATTTTTTCTTTGTATTTTATAAGTGTTTTAAATGTTGATAAAAGAATTAACTAAAATATAACACATTTGAAGACTATAAATTATGTAAAATAGGATTGATTTTCTATCATTAGCATTTAAATTATATGGTACAAAAATAAAAACCTGAAGTTATTTTTAATGAAATATTAAACTTCCAACCAGTTGTTTTGCCCACATGAAGGTCCAGTTAGCTTTCCTTTTAATTGAATTGATATATTATTTATGCTACAGATTCTATTATTTAGCTTAAGTGTATGAAGAATAGGAAATTATATAAATTTCAGCAGAAAGCAATTTGGTTTTTGTACTTGAATATTTTCCTTCAACTTGATGATCTAAAGAAAGTCTTAAAATAAAAGCTTGAGGAAATGTTGATTTTCTATCACTCTTTTAAAAATGATTGTATTTTCAAATAAATAAATAGAAAAAGATGACTATCATCGATTTAAAGAATTAATGAGGGATGCCAGTTAGTTCAGTGGTTGAGCATCTGCCTTTGGCTCAGATTGTGGTCCCAGGGTCCTGGGATTGAGTCCTGCATCAGGCTCCCTGCAGGGAGCCTGCTTCTCCCTATGCTTATGTCTCTGCCTCTCTCTTTGTGTCTTTCATGAATAAATAAGCAAAATCTTTAAAATAAATAAAGAATTAATGAAGGACATCTCTAATATATATGGCAGAGAATACTTACCAAACTATAATTATAACCAAAAATGAAAAATAAAAAAATAAAAATAAAGCCAGGAGGAACTAACTTCAAAACCAAGCCAGTTTCTAGAAAGGTGTTTTTTTTTTTTTTTTTGAAAATTGTATCATAGCCCAACTTACTTGAGTGAGCAGAACAAGAGACATGCATGCTTCTTTGTGATGTCTAATGTAGATATTTAGTTTTAAACATATGAGCCACATTACAGCCACATCAGCAGGGAGTTTGCTGGACTGGTTATATGCAGGGCATTTATGAAAAACTGAGTAAGAGAATCTGGGCCCACTATGGGTAAATTGGGAGGACAAGTTAAAAAAATCTAAATTCAAAGAACCAATAAACCAGATGGCTCAGAAGGGAATTTAATTGTTATACATAAAATTTAATATGAAACAGGCACCATCAAGGTAAGTTATTCTTTAAAACTCAGTGTAGCAGGCAAATCTCAATGACTGGGAATCACAGGGTATTCCTATATTTCAGATGGAAAAGTCCCATTGTTCAACAGCCTGCCCACTAACTGAACGAGCAAGCAAAAAGAAAGAAAAGACCATTAAGAAAACACAGTTATAAAAATATTACTTCTAAGAAATCAAATTTAGAAAGAAAAAAACACCTTTATCCAATTTTTCACACCTAAGTTTCTGATTATTTTATATTCAAGTGTAATTTCAATTCACTTCAGTGACAGATTAGAGCCTAAGTAAGAAGTTATAACAGAGAAAAGGAAGTGGCATTCATATGGATAATGGTAACTTTATTTTTTTCTCCTTGGTACGATGTTGATGAAAACATGAAAATGAAGAAATTACACTTGTGAAATTTGAATTTGTGAATGTTTAGGTCTCTTGAGGCAGTTGATCACATACCGTGCTCATGTAGCAATGCAATGGGAAAATGCAGCACCTTACTTTTAAAGAAATACATTTATGTTTGTTTGTTTATTTTTATCTGGGAAATATTTGGAGAAGAGTAACAAATAAGGAGCTGCCTTAGCTAATTACTGACTAATGAGAATGCCAGCCGCTGCTCCAGCCTACCATCAAGTATGGCGATAAAGCCATCACATTCATTTTTTTTTCACTTTTTAAGGAATCAGGGACAAATTTCTTTGAGGGAGAGGACCAAAGAGTAGAATTATTGTTACTATGGTCCATCTCAAAAAACATTTTAAGATTAATTTTCCTTAGAAAGAAATGGAAGTTGTTGAGAATATAATCCTGATTTATTCTTTTTTCCAAAGCTGAAAAAACATTAGAAATTTCTAATTCCACGAATCATCTTTAGGAATTAAAAAAATAGCTATTAAAAAAATTATATAATTAACACTCATGTTCCAATAATTCAAAGTTGGAAATTATTACTATTTTGTCAAATTTGCATATATAATATATGCTCATATATATCACACTCACACATACAGAAACTCATATAGACATATATGTGAAGAAAATAATCTATTTAACTATCTAGAGTTTTCTGTTAATTTTTCCATTGCATAATTTTATTTATTTTTTATAATAAATTTATTTTTTATTGGTGTTCAGTCTACCAACATACAGAATAACACCCCTTGCTCATCCCGTCAAGTGCCCCCCTCAGTGCCCATCACCCATTCACCCCCACCCCCCGCCCTCCTCCCCTTCCACCACCCCTAGTTCGTTTCCCCGAGTTAGGAGTCTTTATGTTCTGTCTCCCTTCCTGATATTTCCCACCCATTTCTTCTCCCTTCCCTTATATTCCCTTTCACTATTATTTATATTCCCCAAATGAATGAGAACATACACTGTTTGTCCTTCTCTGATTGACTTACTTCACTCAGCATAATACCCTCCAGTTCCATCCATGTTGAAGCAAATGGTGGGTATTCGTCGTTTCTAATGGCTGAGGAATATTCCATTGTATACATAAACCACATCTTCTTGATCCATTCATCTTTCGATGGACACCGAGGCTCCTTCCACAGTTTGGCTATTGTCCATTGCATAATTTTAACATATTTCCTCAAATTTCTTATTGATAGAAACAATTACAAAAATTTGTTGCCTGTCTCTTGATCATATATGTGAATGTCTCTAGAACACGTACTGTAGGTAGTAATATAATTTTGTCACATAGCATATACACATATACACATGTGCCACAAAATCACTCTCGAGAATGGCCATACCAACTTTAGTTCCAATAAGGCTTAAGGGTTCCTTTTTCTCACCTTTGATCATTCTAATGTTCTTTTATGTAAAGTGCCTGTTCCTACAGGTTGCTTATTGCTTATTTTTTCCACTTATACATTCTCTACTATGATAGTTTGATAGTTTCCTAGTTTTGAAGGGCTGTTTCTCTCAAATATCCCAATATCCTACTGTTTCCCACCCAAGCCCCACACTCAACATAGTCACAGGTCATGTTAACATCAACTACATAATGCAGTCAGGAAATGACAACGTAGAAACTTCTTAATATGCTTACCATGAAAGAGCGTTCTACTGTCACTATGTAAGCACCATAATGTCTATATTTCTGGACCAGACTCTTATGGTTCCATTCAGGTGAAGGAAAATATTAAAAAGTGACTTGTAAGTCAGTCTTATATGTGAAGCTATTCTCCTCACTCTAAATTTAAAAAAAAAAAATGATGTTCCACTGACACTCCTGTCATATAGTTATGTTCAAGATGCCTTGATTTTAGAAAGTGGCATCTTAAAGCAGAAATGAGGTAAGACTGGTGTTGGACACAGCCTCAAAGCAAAAGCAAACAGGTGTTAAAAAAAAAAAAAAGAATAGACTAAATCCTCCACCAGAAACAATCGCATTAGTCCTACATTCTCTAATCCCTTAAAGATAAGGTAAAGTCAGTCATTAACAAACCATTTTTAAGGTGAACAAGAAAATAACTACTACCTCCAACTGTATAATCTGATAAATTCCAGACCCACTGGGAAGCGATGAAAGGACTAAAGACTGAAAATTGCCACGTGAAAATAGCTCTGGGTCTTTTATTTATTCATGAGAGACACAGAGAGAGGCAGAGACACAGGAAGAGGGAGAAGCAGGACTCAATGCAGGACTCAATCCCAGGACCCGGGGATCATGAACTGAGCCAAAGGCGCCACTGAGTCACCCAGGCGCCCCTAGCTCTGGCTCTTAAGGGTCAAGTCAGTCTCTTTGGGTAGACTGCGTTTGTTGTAGGTGAAAGCTTAGTCTTAGGAGGATTTTTTCCCTAGCCCACTCTATTCTATCCAAGATGCCAGCCAGCAAAAAAAGTGAGGTTGTGCAGACAGCTGCTGTGGAAGTTCAAGTTTGTGGTCATATGCCTCTGTTCATGAATCCTTGGACACCAGGAGTTCTTCATCTGCACCACAAAAAGATAGCAATCTTTTGTTCCTCTTATATCTTCTATGTTGAAATTCTCCATGTGCAGGCTGTGAGAAAACTGGAATGCTACTTTTTGATCACTTACCTGAAGTATATAAGGCTTTGCAAAAACTATGCTAGATTAGATATGGTACTAAAGTCATGTGATACTATTAACGGGGGGGGGGGGGTGTCCTCTTCCAGGTTCCCCTATCTTAATCTAGATATTTCCCTCACGTACCATCTGGAGGATTCCCTTAGAAAAATATTAAACCAGCTCCTACTTTCCTTCACTAAAAGTTTCACAGAATTTCTCTCACTTCCTACTCTGACAACTTGCCACATCCTGCTTTGGCAGGTTGGATTTCTATTACATCATCTCCAGAGTTCTCAGAGTTCTCTCCATGTGGCTTAGAATAAAACTGACTATTCAAGCTTGACTCTATCAGAACTGGCTCTTGATATGTTAATGGGAGCTTAAGGAATTTAGAAAATCCCCTTCTTTCTCAGTAATGCCTAGCTTTCCAGAATATTGTATCACAAAGGACTCGGAAATTCTTAGTGACTTCAGTGATTAATTTGACAGTCAAAACCTAGTAATGATTTTATTGTTCTAATTGGTATATCCATCTTTCCTAGAGTTAAGCCTCTTGGCTGGTCCTTAAGAGAACACAACAGAGGAAGATTATTTAGGAGGAATAAAAAATAAATTAAATTAATATTTTCCAAATATTATCCCATTATGGGATAAAAGAATTGGCATTAGAGAACAAATTTCATGGTGTAGTATTTATAATCTTTGTAAATATATGCATGCTTACATTGTTGGGTAAACTCTACATAATTTAATTTTAATATCCCTAATTTAATAGAGTATCATTTTTGTGAAATTCCACTCCCTTTCTGTATTGCTATGGATGAGAATCTATAGGATGCTGGCCCTACAGTGTCTTAAATATACTTAAGCCATATGAAACTGCAGATTTAATCTTCTTTTGAAAAATTTTAAAAATTAAGTATATTCCCAAATTATATTTCCTCGTGGAACACTTAGCTGGAGCTGTGTAGCGGCTGGCAGCTCTCCATGGCATTGTCCTCTTGGTTCATCTCAGTTCCCCCCACTTGCTATTTTTTTCTGACACAACACCCATTTTATTTATTGATGATAACTGCATGGTCTCTGTAGGCAAATGAGTCTGCTAAACATTTGGACTACATACACAAACCTAAGATAGCCATTTTTGGAATGCGTAGGCTCTGAATTATGATCACAATCAACAACCTAGTGCCCAGAGCATACAAAACCAATAAGCACTACCCTTGAGGCACGTCGCCTGTGCCAGGCTTATTTCTGTCAATGTGTCCTGCCACCTAGAAGTTCCACTGGCACTCGTGGTGGCCCAATGCCTCAACAGTTAATTCCAGCACTTTTCATATTTCTTGCCTTAACACAGATCCAAGTCTTTAATGGTCTCTGATTCCCCGGCCCCATGTAGAAGATCAATAGGACCTTCACAACCAGTAAGGATCATATGTATCTGTGGTGTCAGAGGGAAGTAAGAATAATAGCTGTGAAGCTCAGAGAAAGAGGGCAAATAGGAAATGGTATGCAAATGACATAACAAGGACAAAAACACAAAAGCACACCTGAACAAGGATCTAGAAGCAAGACAAACTGAAAGAGCCAAAAGGGTCTCAGAGTCAGGGTAGATAAGAGAGCAGAAAAGCAACAGGCCAGACTAGTTTTTGATGTGCGCTGAAGGAGGTGAGGCTATATTTTGCCCTGCTGTAGATAACGCACTTTTGCTAAACCTTTCCAGAAGGCTAGGGATGAAATGGACTAAAATGGACTCTGAAATTTGGTTCAGCACTGCAATGAGGCAGTTAAGGAACTCCCTTTGACTTTATCTACTCTCTAAATTTGTGAGGTGATTTCAACAATAGAGAGGACTTTAGAAAACCTGTATTGTAGCACAGATTAAAACATTTAAAGTACTTGTTGCTCGCACTTGGAATAATCTGAATTGGTGTCAAATTATGGATACGTCTGCTTAATAATAATTGTGTGGAACGCTTGGGGGGGCTCAGTGGTTGAGGGTCTGCGTTTGGCTCAGGTCATGATCCTGGGGTCTTGGGGTCAAGTCCCACATGGGCTCTCCACAGGGAGCCTGCTTTTTCCTCGGCCTGTGTCTCTGTCTCTTTCTCTCTCTGTCTCTCATGAATAAATAAATAAAATCTTTAAAAAAATAAAATAAAATAAAAAATAATTGTGTAACATGTAGCTGCATATTTCCATTCAGCATGTATTTTCTAAGAACATTATTGTTTCAAATGTAAGGACAAAAAAGCAAAAGAAGTCTGTTAAGGTCATAGGAAGAGTTTCCCCTTAAGAAGTTTAAATTACTTTTTTGGAAATAAGATTTGCTTTCTGTTTAGGGTAATTTGAAACCTGAAGTAGCAACTTCCCATTATCACAGTTTCTTGTTTAAGTGCCAAACACCATGTTAGGTGCCAGAAGTAAAATCTATTCAATCTTCCAGGTAAGTAAAGGAGATATTCTTCTTCCCTTTAAACAAATAAGGAAATTGAAAAGCATTTTGCCTGCATTATCTTTATAATTTTCCCAAAGCTCAATCTCATGTCATTCATCCATAGGCTTTGTCCAGTTCAGTTTTCAAGCTACTTCTAAATTTATAGTTCTAAACCATATTTCTGATCTTGTCACTGTCACTGTTTCCTATGGAAAAAGTTCAACTTCTTAGCCTACCATTCAAAGTCCTGTGTGAGGGGCACCTTGGTGGCTCAGTCGGTTAAGCCTTCAGCTCAGGTCATAATCCCGGGGTCCTGGGATGGAGCCCTGAGTCAGGCTCGCTCCTCAGCGAGGAGCCTGCTACTCCCTCTCCTCCCTGCTTGTGCTCTCTAAGTCACTATCTCTGTTTCTCTCTCTCTCTCTTAAATAAATAAATCAGATCTTAAAAAAGAAAAAAACAACAAAGTACTTCTTAAGGTTTTGTTACCCAATATTGCAATAATTATCACCTGCCTTATCCCCTTAAAAACAATATATTCCAAAGTATTCCAGAACTTTCTTCTGCCCAGACAGTTTCTAATAACTGAGCATTTGCTCCACTTTTGTGTACTCAAGGAATGCCCTTTTCCCTTTTCCTTAATAACCAAAGATTAAAACGAAGTAACAATTTCAATGAACTCTTTCCTGATTTCCTCAGATTCAAATAATCTATTTCTACCATGAACAATTTTCTCTACCATAAGCTTTTTTGCAACTTAACCCATTCTGCTTCTGTAGTATTGTGTGGCTAATGATGTGGATATTTAGTTATTAAGTGGTTTTGTGGCTGAAGGAAGTATAGGGAGAGATACTGTCAAAATGGAAGCTATTGGGAAGGGAATCTGGAAAGCAGGTATTGGAATCCCTGGGAGATTCCAGGAAGAAGGAACAAAATTACATAATCTCTGAATTCAGTTATTAAAACCTATTGGGGGGATCCCTGGGTGGCGCAGCGGTTTGGTGCCTACCTTTGGCCCAGGGCACGATCCTGGAGACCCGGGATCGAATCCCACATCAGGCTCCCGGTGCATGGAGCCTGCTTCTCCCTCCGCCTGTGTCTCTGACTCTCTCTCTCTCTCTCTGTGACTATCATAAATAAATTTAAAAAAAAATAAAAATAAAACCTATTGGGGTGACCCAGAATGAACCTGAATTAGATCTAGAAACAGGTCAGAGCAATAGGACTCTCAGGATAAAACCATCATGGGGTTCCTGAACTCTAGCTAGAAATTACACTGGTAAAAAGGTCTTGAGAGTTCTGATATTCAGGAAGGGTAGGTTTGCTTTCTGGTTTTATACTAAGTAGATGTAAAAAGTTACAACATTGGAATTATAAGCACCAATTTGGAAATTTAGGTTTAAGCATCCTTTTCTGAAGTAGCATAGATAATAGTTTCTTTTCACCTGCAACTTGATGAATTTTGCAGCAAAGACAGAGACAGCAATTAGAGCAGGTCAGCTCTATCTACCTTGCAACAATGTAATTCCAAGAGTCAATCCATGGGAAGAAGAGAGATTTTGTGCATGGATGCTGTATTCAGTGTCGGTGGAGGACCACTATTTTGGGAAAAAAAAAAAAAAAGAGAGAGAGAGAGAGAGAAAGTAAAGTTTGATTTACCAACATATAACACCCAGTGCTCATCCCGTCAACTGCCCCCGTCAGGGCCTGTCACTCAGTCACCCCATTCCCCTGCCCACTTCCCCTTCCACTACCCTTTGTTCGTTTCCCAGAGTTTATATTTGCCAATAGGACAGTAGCAAATGTGACACAGCCAAAGGCTTGAAAAGAGCTTAACACTTTTCATTTTGTCTCTCTCTTTAGGCTTTTGGAACACTACCATATGAAAAAGACTGAGCTAGCCAGCAGGGGGACAAGACATCTTGGGGTGAAGAACTAAGGTCCTCAGGCTAAAGCAAACCACAGATAGATGAGTTATCCTAGGTCTAGATCAGCTGAACCTAGCCTAAAATTGTCAAGCCTTGGAATTGTGAGTTAAATAAATGACCAATATCTTAAGCCACTGTATTTCAGGGTAATTTATTATACAACAAAAGGTACCTGATACGGTAGTTTTTGAGAACAAACATCTGAATCACATAATTACTTATGCATATACCTTATCTCCACTTCTAGGTAGTAAGGAGCTTGTGGCTAGGGTCCATAACACACAGTCTTTTATTTTTCCATAAGGATAAACATCATGATTTGCAGCATAGAATAGAATCTTTGGAATCAAAATTTGTGCTTCAAATAAATATTATGTGAGCTCAGAAAGTGCAGGAATTCATCTAAGCAGAGGCTTTAGAGTACTGGGTTCTGTATTTGGTTCTAGAGACATTCCAGAAGTATATACCCACCTATCTTAATGTATGCAAATCCTAGTCTACACAAATCTATACCCTTCTGATAAGAAGTGCCTGGTAAACTTTTCAAGGTCACTCCCATAGCCTACCCACCATATGTCCTTAGGAATTTTAAGAAGGGTCATTTCTTCTTAGATCAAAGGGCATTTCTTCTTCTCACATATAGAAAGAACATGACTCCCCTGAATATTGGCTACTTTTACTGTTTTCTTAATGGCTATAATAGAGTGTGATGGTTAATTTTATGTGTCAACTTGACTGGACTAAGGGATCCCAGATAGTGGTCAAACTTAACTCATGGATATGTCTATTCGAATCAATAGATGGAGTAAAGAATATTACCTTCACCAATGTGTGTGGATATCATGCCATATATTGAAGGCCTAAATAGAACAAAAGGGCAGAGAAAGGACGAATTTGCTGTTTTGTTTGAGCTGGGATATATGTCTCTTGCCCTCTGACATCAGCACTTCTGGTTCTCAAATCTTTGGATTTGGCCTGAATTATACCACTGGCTTTCCTAATTCTCTAGCTTGTAGGAAACAGATCCATCATTGGACTTCTTGGCTTCCATAATTATGTAAGCCAAAGCCAATTCTTAAAACAAATCTCTTTTCCCTCTACCTCTTCCTCTCCTATTCCCTCCTCCTCTCCGTATAGATGTATATGGATGTCTATGTTTGTGTGTGTGTTCGTGTGTATCCTGTTGATTCTGTTTCTCTGGAGAACACTAATGCAAGAGTTTTGCATAGAAGGTTCTCCTTTACATGACCCATGAGCTGTTAATACTCTGTGGTATTATTTTCCCGTATGTTCTGTTTACTGACTGCACAAACTAGTAAAGCTATTTGAAGTTCTCTTCCTGTTAGGTCTCTGGGGAAGAGAATTGACAGAGGCAAGTAGGATTTGTCAAAACTTTAAAAAAAGTAGAATTTGTCAAAATAAACTGGAGATCACTGACCTATTTCCTTTATTAAGATAATATTCCTTCGGACCCTTTCTCTCTTGGCTGGCACAGCACACCCATGTGCATGCACACACACAGCTAGTGTGTTTTGTTTTATTGATCTACATGTGTTCTTATATGTTTTAGGGTTTTTTTTTTCCTCTTAATGTAATCTTACAACTTGTTTAGATATGTTATCTCTGGAGGTTATAAAGGAGATGTTTTATAAATGTTAAAATCTATATTATACTAATATGCCTGCTGTTCAGGGAAAACAGCTCACTGGGCTGCAAAATGGCATGATGGTTGTGTTTTAAAATGTATTACCTAAATTACTACTAATAATAACATGACAAGATAATTAACACCTGCATAGCATTTTTCATTTTAAGAATACTTTAGAAATATTAATTGTATAACCTCTTCAACACCCCACTTTACAATTCGAAAAACCAAAGCAGAGGTTAAGTGATTTTTCAAAAGTAAAAATACTCTGCATAAAATTTAGCAATATGGTCGTGATGTCCCTGCCTTGACCTTATACCAACAAGTGATCTCTCTTTTTCCTTCATATCTAGGATCAGGAAACTGTTCACCAGCCAGGATAATAATCAATAGTCTACCTACTGAGTTATATCCAGACACTTCCTGAAAAGGAAGAGAGCTGATTGAGAAATCAGCCAGCAAGACAATAAATTAAACTCTGAGACTTCTCCATTCTATCTCCAATTCGTAAGCACAAAAGAAATTCTGAATATATTTGTTGGTGGCAGAAGCTATCGTCCTTTCACTTCAGTGCAAAGAAAAACTATAGTCAATAAAGTTAGCAGGAGAGGACAAGGATACGGGTGAGGACAATACAGAATCCGCAGACCTCAGGCATGACTAGAGGCCAACTGGTAACACCACTGACACAATTTCTCAAGTGATGCATTCTGCAGAGGGGCACTGGGTAACCAATATTTGTAATTTATTTAGCTATTATCCCTTTCTTTGGCTACTATCTGAGAACAGTTATTCTGTTCAGTAGAGTTAATAAGACACAAATTTGGCTAATACCTTGCTTTTAATGAAAAACATGAGCTATACATCTGTGCAATTAGTCCTATTTAATAAAAGTAGCATCATCCTGCAAGATGGTAGCGTGATTATTGCCATATTATATAAGTGTAATGTCTGAAAAAACAAACCACAGGCTTTTTACATTTTGATTAAAGATTCTTTTCGGGGAACACTGGGTACCTCAGCAGTTGAGCACCTGCCTTCAGCCCAGGGTGTGATCCTGGAGTCCTAGGATCGAGTACCACATTGGGCTCCTTGCATGGAGCCTGCTTCTCCCGCTGCCTGTGTCTCTGCCTCTCTCTCTCTCTCTCTCTCTCTCTCTCTCTGTGTGTGTCTCTATGAATAAATAAATAAAAATCTTTAAAAAAATAAAGTTTAAAAAAATTAGACTAATAATAGAATGAAAAACAGAAGACAGTGTTAGGATTTTAGCTAATATCAATTAAATGTCATACTAGAATATTATGCCCAGTGATATTGCCTTTAATGAGTGATGGAGAAATAAAGACATTTATTTATTATAGATAGAAAGCAGTAAGGGCTTGCCAACAATAGCACCACACCAAAGGAAATTGCAAAACATATATATATATACTTTAAGAGGCAGATACTAGGTCTCCAACTGCTCCACCTTTCTCCAGATTTTCCTATAGCGTTTCTGTCTTCTGGGCCAGGTGCATATTTTTAGCTCTACAATGAAGGGTCCCAGCTTCTGCGGGACATCCATATCCTCAAGATCAGAGGTACCAAGACTGACATGAGGTGTTTAGGATTTTTTTTTCATGTTTCTTTTTAATCGAAGTATAATTAGCAGATAGTTTTTCTTATTTTCAGGTGTATAATATAATAATTCAATAATTTTATACATTTCTAAGCATCCATCAAAATTTATGTATCCTTGATCTTTATGATTTTACCCATCCTCCCTGCCACCTCCCCTCTGCTCTCTCTCTTCTTAAGAGTCTGGGTTTGTTTGTTTGTTGTCTTTCTTTTACTTTGATTTGTTCCTTAAATTCCACATATGAGTGAGATTATATGGCATTTGTCTTTCTCTGACTCACTTATTTCACTTATTAATAAGACTAACATGAGTTTTACTCCATCTTAAGCCTCTTCATGTTTGTGGACACAGGCTTGTTCTTGCTCATTCCCAGTTTGAACTAATCTTCCTTATCCCACTGCCTGCCTGGTAGGCTTTAACCTTCAGCAGCATCAGATGCAGAAACAACAGCCTTATGGTGACTACTTAGCCAACTCTCACAACTGCATAAGGTAAAATACACACCTGCACACACGCATGCATATATACACACAATAATGTGTATATATATATATACATATATATGTGTGTATTTATATATATATATGTATATATATATACATATATGTGTGTGTATTTATATATATATGTATATATATATAAACAACTGATATACATATATGGAACAACTAGTGTGTGTGTGTGTGTGTGTGTGTGTGTGTGTGTGTCTTAGTATTTTGCTCTTCTGGTTGACTTCTAATGGATACATACATTATTGTCATGATTTGTGAATAATTGTTATTTTTTACATGGTGATTACTTCTGTGTTCCTAAAAAGATAAAATTCATTCCGTGTTAGTACAAAGCTACAAAGAGTCATGGAAATTCTGAGTGAAGATGTTACTCAGATGGGGTTAAACGAGCATCATTCCATCACCTTTAGGATGAAGGGGAACTTAAGATTTGGTTGCAGATTTACACCATGAAGGGCTCACACTGTCAATCAGCCTCTTTTTCAGCCCAGAGGTAATATCATCTGCAAGCGTCCCTTTTATATTGGGAAATACCATTTTGGACACACTCAATATTCTAACAGGTTTTCAGTAAGTCTGCCACCAGCATTTTCCTTTCTCAGTTTTATCCCTTGTACTCACCTTTATAGCCATTTCCCCTGGAAAGAGTAGAGAATGAGGACATGAAAATTTTGAGATCTAATCTGTCTTTCAGCCAGGAGATAAGTGATCTGTGTCTCAAAGCTAACTTCCTCTTCTCTGCTCACCACAGACAAAATCTGGAAAACCCACGGACTTGGTGTAAGTCTTATATGAGTGAAGGCATCAAGTCTACTGCCACTTTATGGTATTTATTATATAACATTAGACCTGGCCGGGGTCATAAAGCTAACTTTGCCCTGCCCTTCATGTCACAGACAAGGAAACAATGGCTTACAGACATAACTGTCAAACTTACCAAAGCCACTTAACTATTTAGTAGGAAATTCCCAAGGAAAATGTACTTCTTGTGCAAATCTAATGTCCAATGAGTCTTTTTTTCTCCCCCTACAGGCACAAAACAGTTCTGGAACAGCTAGGCTTTTAAGATTTCTTAACAAAATGTGAATAACAAAGTAGGCTATAGGGTTATATGTTTATTACCCTTTCTAGAGCAGGTAATATTGATCTTGGAAGTTTCTGGCATTATTTTTTTTAATATTTTATTTGTTTGTTTGTTTAAAAGAGCTAGAGCACAGAGGGAGAGTGAAAAGGAGAAGCAGACTCCTTGGTGAGCAGAGAGCCTGATGCGGGGTTCGATCCAGAACCCTGAGATCATGACCCAAGCCAAAAGCAGACACTTAACTGGCTGAGCCACTCAGGTGCCTCAGTTTCTGGTATTCTACTAACATTCAAGATGGAGAGGAAAAGCCTGGAAAATTTAAAATAACCCTGTTCCTACTTAAATTTAAGTACATATAGGTACAATGATGATACTTGCTATATTTATGGTGGTAAACCTGTGAGAACTGTCAGGAAATCAATGTCCCTTTTGTCGAGTTCTCTGTGCTTTGGAAAATCTCCCTCTTGATGGCTGAAGATTTAATAATACCAATAAATGCTTTTATATTCTCTGGATGTTTCATTGTTTTCATAGCTTGAGTTGAACTATGCTTCTTAGGAATATTTCTTACATTTTTTTAGATTGTGAACTCAGTTGTAAATGTGCTAATGGGGTCATGGTTGTAAGTGTCATTCCCATCGGGGATGGGACAGTTTCCCACAGCCAAACACTGAATTCCAAACTTTGCCAAGTCAGGTAAAGAATATATATCTCTGAGATAATTTAAGAATGGACAGAGTAAATTCATCCTCCCTATTGGGAGAATATATACATGTGGGTATACATATACACATACACTTCATTTTCATGCCTCACCACAAATTGCCCACTCCCTCCCCTTCCCTCATTGGCTGCATATGATTCACAGAGGTACACGTACACTTACCTCTGATTTAATCACATTTTATGAGAAATTGATTGAGCTTAGTGTTAGTGTAATGTTGATGATAATGTTAAAAGTACAAACTTTGAAATTGGATAAAATGCAGTTCAAGGACTTATTGACAAATTTGTCATCTGTGTGACCATAGGCAAGTTACTTAAACTCTGCATCCGTTTCTTTATGTTTAGAATGGAAATGATAATAGTACATCACAGAATAGCAGGAAATTAAATGACGTGGTACATGTAATGCACATAATACAATGCCTTATGTATTCCAGCCAGAAATAAATAATATCTAGTCAAAAATTCAAAACATTGATTTACTTGTGACTCTTGGATTATCTCTACTTCTTTCATAAATGTGTACAGATTAATCTGTAGGTTTGCCTCCGAGGTGATTTTGAGATTTTTCAAGAGATGGTTTTAAAAATAAAAACCCATCTACAAAATGAAGGTGTGAGAGTAAATTACCTTTCATTCCCTTAATGGAGTGAAAGTATATTTTTTCCATTATTCTATCGCTAACTCCATAACCTATCCAGCCCCATGAACTCACATTAGCCAGGAACGTGATAAGGGACAGACCCTCTAGGATTAAGAGATGCAGGTTACTAGCACTAGAGAGGGAGACACTGAATATGAGAGAACAAGAGCGGTGGGATGTCTTCGGGTCAGCAAAGAGAAGCTGGAGTTGTCAATAGAGGTGAGAACTCAGGAAGAAAACTCTTTCCAAAAAGAAAACCTAGGATGATTGGATTAAATAATCAACCGACCAATCCATCCATCAATCTTAGAAACAGTGGAGGAAGTGGGGGCAGTTTAGGGAATAAAGTGTTTGAGGATCGAATTTGACAGAAAAGATAAGATGAGGGCATATTTGAAACAGTTTTGGGGGGAAATATACTTTGATGCAGAAGTATAGTGGAAAAGTGCAAGTGGAACATGGTCAAAGAGGGTGAATTTGGGTCTGACCTAATTAGACTGCTGGAGATTTGGGGGGTTTTCAGCATTGAGGATCCCTAGCAAAGGGCGTATGTGAGAGATTTAGGGTCCTTACTGCAGCGATGACTCTACAGTCAGATCCGCACAGGTGGAAAAACTACTGGATGCAGGCTCAGTAACACAGTCATCTGTATAGAAATTGTTTATTTTCCAGGGATTTATTTGCCTGGGATCCTACGTGATTCTGCCTTCTACAAATAACAACATGAATGTGCAATTGGAGAAAGCTAATAGAATAGAAATTAGTTTTCAATTCTGTTATATCAGTATACACAGCTAAGGCTCCATATCAAATCACTGTAGACATGTGGCTGATTTTTCTCCCTATTTCAAAACATGCTGTTTTCAATTGAGGTTTGTATATGTATGTATGTGTGTGCGTTGTGTTTTATGACTTATATAACTTACAACTTCTATAATTTATCTGTTTCAGTTTGCTGGGGCTGCCATAATAAAGTAACATCAACTGGGTGGTCTACACAATAGAAAACATTGTTTCTCAGTTCTGAAGGCTGGACATCCGAGATCAAGGTGTAGGTAGGGTTGGTGGGTTCCCTCTGTTGGCCCTAAGGGAGAATCTCTTCCATGACCCTCTCCTAGATTCTGGCAATCTTTGGAGTTCTTTGGGTTAAAGATGCATTCACCTCTATCTTAGCCTTCATGTTCACATGGCATTCTCCTTAAGTTCATGCCTGTATCCAAATTTATCCTTTTTACAAAGATACTAGTCATGGTGGCTAAGGGCCCCACCACATTCCAGTATGACCTCATCATAACTGATTACATTTATAAGGACTTTATTTCCTTTTTTTTTTTTTTAATTTTTATTTATTTATGATAGTCACAGAGAGAGAGAGAGAGAGAGAGGCAGAGACATAGGCAGAGGGGGAAGCAGGCTCCATGCACCGGGAGCCCGATGTGGGACTCGATCCCGGGTCTCCAAGATCGCGCCCTGGGCCAAAGGCAGGGGCCAAACCGCTGCGCCACCCAGGGATCCCCAAGGACTTTATTTCCAAATAAGTTCTCATTTTGAGGTACTGGAGTAACCTCTGAATTTGGGAAGAACGCAATTCAACTCATAACACTGTCTATATAAATATATATATATATATACATCTAGATCAAAGTCTATTGAGTGTCTACTGCATGTATATGACTTTCTAAGAACAAAATTATTTTACAATATTATTTATTGTTCTTTCTATATACTATTTCTTTTTTTGCTATTGTTAACTTTCTGAATTGTTTACTCTTAAATAAAGAGCTGGAAACACCCTTAGAAGGAAAGTCACTTTGATTAATTTGTTTTACTCTTCTGTTCCAGACACAGAATGAAACAATATTGTTTATTTTAATAGAGATAATGCAACACAAAGAACTGTTAATTAAGTATTAAAAATGAAAATGCAAAAAAGAAAACAAGGTACCCCGGAGGTGGAAATTTCAGGAAATAGATATCATTTCTGGGTCTAGGGGAACAAAGGGATTAGAATGTTTGAAATGCAGAATGTAGGAGAGGGGCGCTGCTTGGCACTGAGAGGGGTGCTGCTTGGTCTGTGCCAAGATCTCTGAGATTGGAGCTGGGGTCAACCCTGCAGCAAGAACCTCGACCTCTGAGGAAGGGGCTGCTGCTGGGGACTCTCAGGGGTAGCAGGACTCTTCTCCACATAATGGAAAGCATGGCACATTGCAGTCAACGGCTGTTCCTGGGGTGAAGAAGTGTTGCTAGAGTGAATCTACCAAGAACAGGAAACGGAAACAGGCCGAGGCAGTGTGGAGAAAGGAGTGCGTCCCTCTGGGAGACTTGCTGTCTCCTTACATCTTCCCTTCTTGGCAGAGAAGAACAGAAAGTCTGCTGGCAAAGAAGTATGGTTCTCAGAATTTCAACATCTCAGAGCAGAATATGGGAAGGTGGATTTGAAGCAGAGAGACAGTAACTTACTACTTGGCATGGTGCAAGAAATATGAAAGACTATATAACTTTCCACCAAAATTTCCCTTGAAAGAAACTTTTCATACCCACATATCCCCCAACATTCATTTTCCTGAGGTTGTAGGCCTTTAGACTGGCTTTTTCTTACTTTCATCCTCATCTGATCAGCCACAGACCAGCATCTTTCTCAGAGCTTACACCTTACTGAGTGAGTCCCAGAAAAAGCCTGTTCATATCAAAGATAAATGGAGCAGTAGGTGAACACAGCAGACTATCAGGAAAATAAATAATGCCAAGATCCAAAGAACTAAAGATATTCCCAACCCCTACTTTGTAGGCACCCACCCCATAGGCAATTTGAGGACATAACTCCCTAGCACTAAAATTAAATTCTCTGCAAACATCTGGAAAATGGTGAGTAAGTTAATGCAAATTAATTGACCTGCTAAACTTCTCTCAAGGTCACATTTCTCCGCAATCTCACCACTGGGTGTTAGTAGATACTTTAATTGTTGAATCTTGGCTAGATATGGAAATGGCATCCTGCAATTTGCATTTGTTGAACGTTTCATGATAGGTTTATTATCTATTTGGGTGATCGAAATCTTGGTATGGCCAATATCATGTCTATTTCTTCTAGGTAAGATCCACTTAGAATCCCACAATGAAATATCAGAAAGGGAGACAGAACATAAAGACTCCTAACTCTGGGAAACGAACTAGGGGTGGTGGAAGGGGAGGAGGGCGGGGGGTGGGGGGGAATGGGTGACGGGCACTGAGAGGGGGCGCTTGACGGGATGAGCACTGGGTGTTATTCTGTATGTTGGTAAATTGAACACCAATAAAAAATAAATTTATTAAAAAAACAAAAACAAAAACAAAAAAAAAGAAATCCACAATGATTAATTATAACTTCATAGATTGATAAATTGTATGTCTTTCAGTGACAATCATGTGCAATCTAAATATTAGGGTTGGCAACAATGCTATCAAATTATTATTGAGAGAAAACTTGCAGTTGATGGAGCACCCGGGTGGCTCAGTCGATTAAGTATCTGCCTTTGGCTCAGGTCATGATCTCAGGGTCCTGGGATTGAGCTCCGCATGGGGCTCCATGCTCAGCAGGGAGTCTGCTTCTCTCTGTCCCTCTGCCCTACCTTGTGCTCTCTCTCTCTCTCTCTCCCCTACCCTCTCTCAATATAAATAAATAAAATCTTTAAAAAAAAAAAGGAAGAGAACTTGTAGTTGAAAGAGAATTTCAGTGTGAGTTATTCTACAGATCTATAGAGCTAATCAAAGAAAGTAGAGTAGCCAAAACCATTTATAATTACGAATTTATTGTATTAAATGGCAGCCATTTAGCAAGTGGAACATTAGGGAATAAGGAGTGAGCATTTCCATAGCTGTCTTATTAAAGAAGCAGTTTTATTTAAAGACTAATAAATGCTGGCTGCCTTCTGAACTCCAACTT